>NC_041218.1:27848778-27882572 GCF_002837175.3 Physeter macrocephalus
TAGTAGCACACTGTTTAGCCTCCATGTGTTTGTATTTTTTACAGTTTTTTTTCCCTGTAATTGATATCTAGTCTCATAGTGTTGTGGTTGGAAAAGATACTTGATATGATTTCAATTTTCTTAAATTTACCAAGGCTTGTTTTGTGACCCAAGATATGGTCTATCCTGGAGAATGTTCCATGAGCACGTGAGAAGAAAGTGTATTATGTTGTTTTTGGATGGAATGTCCTATACATATCAGTTAAGTCCGTCTTGTTTAATGTGTCCTTTAAAGCTTTTGTTTCCTTTTTTATTTTCATTTAGGGTGATCTGTCCATTGGTGAAAGTGGGGTGTTAAAGTCCCCTACTGTGGTTGTGTTACTGTCGAGTTCCCCTTTTATGGCTGTTAGCGTTTGCATTATGTATTGAGGTGTTCCTATGTTGGGTGCATAAATATTTACAATTGTTATATCGTTTTCTTGGATTGATCCCTTGATCATTATGTAGTGTCCTTCTTTGTCTCTTGTAATAGTCTTTGTTTTAAAGTGTATTTTGTCTGATATGAGAATTGCTACTCCAGCTTTCTTTTGATTTCCATTTTCATGGAATATCTTTTTCCATCCCCTCACTTTCAGTCTGTATGTGTTCCTAGGTCTGAAGTGGGTCTCTTGTAGACAGTATATATACGGGTCTTATTTCTGTATCAATTCAGCCAGTCTAGGTGTTTGGGTGGAGCATTTAATCCACTTACATTTAAGGTAATTATCGATATGTATGTTCCTATTACCATTTTCTTAATTGCTTTGGGTTTGTTATTGTAGGTCTTTTAACCTTATGGGGATTCCCTTGTATGTTGTTTGTTGCTTTTCCCTTGCTGCTCTCAATATTTTTCTTTGTATTTAAGTTTTGATAGTTTGATTAATATGTGTCTTGGCATGTTTCTCCTTGGCTTTATCCTGTTTGGGACTGTGTGTGCTTCCTGGACTTGACTGACTATTTCCTTTCCCATGTTAGGGAAGTTTTCAACTATAATCTCTTCAAATATTTTCTCAGACCTTTTCTTTTTCTCTTCTTCTTCTGGGACCCCTATAATTCGAATGTTAGTTCATTTAATATTGTCCCAGGTGTCTCTGAGACTGTCCTCAATTCTTTTCATTCTTTTTCTTTATTCTATTCTGTGATAGTTTTTTACTATTTTATCTTCCAGGTCACTTATCCGTTCTTCTGCCTCAATTATTCTTCTATTGATTCCTTCTAGAGAATTTTTAATTTCATTTATTGTGTTGTTCATTAATTTTTGTTTGCTCTTTAGTTTTTCTAGGTCCTTGTTAAACATTTCTTGTATTTTCTCCATTCTATTTCCAAGATTTCAGATCATCTTTACTGTCATTACTCTGAATTCTTTTTCAGGTATACTGCCTATTTCCTCTTCGTTTGGTCTGGTGGGTTTTTAACCTTGCTTCTTCATCTGCTGCATATTTCTTTGTCTTCTCATTTTGCTTGCTTACCGTGTTTGGGGTCTCCTTTTCACAGGCTGCAGGTTTGTAGTTCCCATTGTTTTTGGTGTCTGTCCCCAGTGGGTAAGGTTTGTTCAGTGGCTTGCGTAGGCTTCCTGTTTGGGGGGACTGGTGCTTATGTTCTGGTGGGTGGGGCTAGATCTTGTCTTTCTGGTGGGTAGGACCGCGTCCGGTGATGTATTTTGTGATGTCTATGAACTTAGTATGATTTTAGGCAGCCTCTCTGCTAATGGGTGGTGTTGTGTTTCTGTCTTTCTAGTTGTTTGGCATGGGGCTTCCAGCACTGGAGCTTACTGGCCGTTGGGTGGAGCTGGGTCTTAGTGTTGACGTGGAGATCTCTGGGAGAGCTCTAGCCAATTGATATTATGTGCGGCCAGGAGGTCTCTGGTGATCCGATATCCTGAACTCAGCTCTCCCACCTCAGAGCTCAGGCCTGACACCAGATCGGAGTACCAAGACCCTGTCAGCTACACAGCTCAGAAGAAAAGGGAGAAAAAAAGAAAGAAAGAAAAAATAAATAAATAAAAATTTTTAAAAAATTATTAAATAATAACAGGAAAAAAAAGAGGAGAGCAACCAAACCAATAAACAGATCTACCATTGATAAACAAGCACTAAAGACTATACTAAGATAAACATAAAAATCAGAAACAAGTCAGTCGCAGACAGCAAACCCCAAGTCTACAGTTGCTCTCAAAGTCCACCGCCTCAATTTGGGATGATTCATTGTCTTTTAAGGTATTCCACAGATGCAGGGTACATCAAGTTGATTGTGGAGATTTACTCAGCTGCTCCTGAGGCTGCTGGGAGAAATTTCCCTTTCTCTTCTTTGTTCGCACAGCTCCCGGAGTTCAGATTTGGATTTGGCCCCGCCTCTGTGTGTAGGTCGCCTGAGGGCATCTGTTCCTTCCCAGACAGGAGGGGGTTAAAGCAGCCGTTGATTAGGGGGCTCTGGCTCACTCAGGCCGGGGGGAGGGAGGGGTACCTTAGTTATAATTGGAATGCGGGGCGAGCCTGTAGCAGCAGAGGCCAACATGACGTTGCAACAGCCTGAGGTGTGCCGTGTGTTCTCCGGGGGAAGTTGTCCCTGAACCATGGGACCCTGGCAGTGGCGGGCTGCACAGGCTCCCGGGGGAGTGTGGATAGTGACCTGTGCTTGCACACAGGCTTCTTGGTGGCTGCAGCAGCAGTGTTAGCATTTCATGCCCGTCTCTGGTGTCCGAGCTGATAGCTGCGGCTTCCGCCCGTCTCTGGAGCTCATTTAGAAAGTGGTGCTCTGAATCCCCTCTCCTCGCGCACCCGAAACAATGGTCTTTTGCCTGTTAGGCAAGTCCAGACATTTTCCCGGACTCCCTCCTGGCTAGCTGTGGGGCACTAGCCCCCTTCAGGCTGTGTTCACGCCGCCAATCCCAGTCCTCTCCCTGGGATCCGACCGAAGCCCAAGCCTGAGCTCCCAGCCCCCGCCTGCCCCGGCGGGTGAGCAGACAAGCCTCTCCGGCTGGTGAGTGCTGGTCGGCACCAATCCTCTGTGTGGGAATCTCTCCGCTTTGCTCTCTGCACCCCTGTTACTGCGCTCTCCTCCGCGGTTCCAAAGCTTCCCCCCTCCGCCACCCTCAGTCTCCGCCCGTGAAGGGGCTTCTAGTGTGTGGGAACATTTCCTCCTTCACAGCTCCCTCCCACTGGTGCAGGTCCCGTCCCTATTCTTATGTCTCTGTTTTTTCTTTTTTCTTTTGCCCTACCCAGGTACGTGGGGAGTTTCTTGCCTTTTGGGAAGTCCGAGGTCTGCCAGTGTTCAGTAGGTGTTCTGTAGGAGTTGTCCCACATGTAGATGCATTTTTGATGTATTTGTGGGGAGGAAGGTGATCTCCGTGTCTCTCCTCTGCCATCTTGAAGGTCTCCCCCTCTTTATTGTTCTTGTTGGAACATATTCTCTAGTAATTATTTCAGATATTACGCATGGGAGGTGAACCATCTAAGTCCTATAGAATGAACCTCATTTTGGGTTTTAGTCTGAGTGGGTGTAGAAGGTTAGATTCAAACTTATTTTCAAAATTATTTTATTTTATATCTTTGAAGCTGTTTTTGATTAAAAGTCTAATGTCAATGGGATTCTCAGTTCTTTGTTTCCTCTTTCTGGAAGCTTTTAGGATTTTCACTTAATCCTTAGTAATCTTACTGTGTGTGATGTACTTGAGACTTGGTGATGGATCCTTTCTATCTGAGAGCTCATGTCTTTAGTTTGGGGAAATGCTCTTCTATTATATTTTGAGCAATTTCTCTAATCCAACTTTCTTCATTCTGTCTGGAACTTGTATCAGACATATTTTGGAATGTCTACATTTATCTTCCATGGCTGTTAATATTCCTCCATTCTTTCTAATTTTTACAACCTTTCAACCTGCATTCTAAAAGATTTTCTTGTCTAAGTTTCTTGCTTACTAATTCCCTCTTAGACTCTGCACATTCTGTTGATCAGCAGAATAGATTACTAGTTATTGGCTGATACCTATTCTTCCCATTGTAATAAAGCTTAAGTTGGGCATGAGGCTGCAACACTGAAAACTGCATTTTATAACCTCTTTTCTATGTTGGTGAGGCCAAGGAACTAAGGCCTGGAAAAAAGAAATGTGAGGGGAAATGATGTGTGCCCCTTCTGGATTTTGCTCTTAAAGTGACTGTATTGCAATTCTTTTGTCTTTTCCCCTATTCTACTGACTAGAAGATGATGATAAGTGGATCAGCCACTAGGAAACACAAGTAGGAAGCCATTTGTAATACAGCACAGAGCTTCCTACTAGTCCTAAACTGCTTGCCAATCCCTGGGCCAATCCCTGGAGTATCATGCGAGAAGGGAGAAACTAAGTTGTTTAAACAACTGTGTTTTAATATCCTTAATGAGTTTAACAAGTTTAATAGCCCCAAGATAAACCCATTGTACTGATTTTTTTTTTAATTTCAAAAATAAATATGTTGTCACAGTCTTTTGTTGCTTCTTTTGTATTGATTCAACAGCCTTTCCTTTCTCTCTGAAAATGTTAACTCTAGTCTGGTCTTGTTTTTTGTTTTGCTTTGTTTTGCTTTACTCTAAAAGAGTGGTTCTAAAACTTTGGCATGCAACAGAACATATGGAAAATTTGTAAATATGCAGAATCCATGCCCACCCCAGAATTTCTGATTAACTCTGAGAATCTGCATTTCTAACAATTTTCCAGATGCTGCTGCTGCTGGTGGTCTGGCCACCATACTTTGAGAACCTCTGTTCTAGTAAGTAATTCTCTTTCACACAAATGTAAATTCTTCTACATTGAATGAGGAACCTTTTATACTGTTGGCTGTTCTCAAATCTTTGGTTACTCTTGGGTGTGTACTCAAGAGTATTTGAAATTCCTGATGTCCAAAGTGCTACAACATATTTGTTTACTGTAGCCTTACCTCAGTGGCTTTCGGGGATGCACAAGGCTTGATTCTGGGAGGCAGCTAGTTTTCTGGAGCAGGGGCTTCTATTCATTCTGGGCATCACCAGCTTTCTGGGACACTAACCACTCTTGCCTAGAGGCAAATACCTCTGATGCTCTTTACGTAAATTGTTTTAGAGGAGCCTGTCCCTTTTGCATTTTTCAAGCAGTCACCTTGTTAGTTGCCCTAAGACCCCTTCTGCTCACAGGATCCACCAGTTTTGGGGTTGAAACATCTTAGAGACACTTCTGTGTTTTCTAGCTTGCCTCTCCAGTGCATGATTAGGCTGTAGATTCCTTCAAATTCCACCCCTGCTCCGTGGGGGGTTTTCCGGTGTGGACCAGAAAACCTGAGACAAATTTTAAAAGAGCTGTAACACTAATTCCTTCTTCAATTTATTCCACGTGCCTCATTTCTTGAAGGGAATTCTTTAAAGTTTCTGTTCTGTTGGAGGACTCCTTCAGTATGCTCCAATATCTTTATTGATTTCTGCTTCTATAATTTTTCTGTAGTCATCAGTGGTTAGGATGAGGGGAAGGGACGTGTCAGCATATTCTCTACCCTCACACTTGATCTAGCCTCTCTATATTTTACTTTTTTTTTAATGAGTTTACTAAATAAAAACAAAAAATCTCAGTTATATCGCAAGCTTTTTGTGACTCTAGTACTGTATTATATGCCTTCAGACATATATATTTTTCTCACAATTTAATAAATACATGTTTGCTTTGGTGGTTTCCACATATAACCTACCCGCTGTGTGGTTAGTAAATACCATTTTTTAAGATATGAGCCTATGCTAATGACAATTAAGAAAAAGTAGATAACAATACATAGTATTCATAACAATAATAGTATTTATAGAGGACTTGTGGTGTACCAGGCTTGAGGTAAGCACTTTATATGCATAGTATTATTATCACTGTTTTGCACCTGAGGGTACTAAAGCACAGAGGTGGCAAGTAACTTACCCAAATTAACTAACTAGTGAGTAGCCGAGGGAAGATTTAAACTAAGCTGTACTCCAGACCCTGTGCCCTTAACTTCATACTAACTGCCTCCTGTGAAGGTATACTTGCTACTAGATTTCAAAGTCAGATAGCTGATGTGCATTATCTATGACCTTTCTGTTATAATGTATGTGAGAATACATGGCACAGAGCTGAAACTAGACTCTCAGTATTTTTTAGTACTTATTGAATTGGAATAGAAATAGTCATTGTTGCCTTTCATTGTGTAATAAGGTTGACCATATTTTATTTCCTTTAAGTATAGGTAATTGTGATACAGACTTACTACCGACGATGGCATGCTAAAGTTGTGGTAGACAATTTAAAAAGACAGAAAATGTTAAGGTTGCAGTGGGAAGCACAGGAAGAACTAAGGAAGATAAGAGAAAAAGAAGAGTGGATGAAATTGGATTATTACCGGAGGCATAATCCTCAAACAAAAGAAGATTTTGAACTTCTTTACAATGCACTAGAACGTAAGTTTGAA
Source organism: Physeter macrocephalus (assembly GCF_002837175.3). Lineage (NCBI taxonomy): Eukaryota > Metazoa > Chordata > Mammalia > Artiodactyla > Physeteridae > Physeter > Physeter macrocephalus. The sequence goes on from NC_041218.1 coordinate 27,855,228, forward strand.
ATAGGCTTTGCATAAAATATTAATTTTATAATTTTTCATTAGTAGGAAAAACAGGTTTACTAAAGACAGAAGGGGGACCTTATTATTTTAGGAAGATGTCTGGGGTATCTGGACTAGAGAATTTTAAAAGATGAATAATGTCTTACATTTGGGACAGGAATTAAGGCTGGAGTGAAATTGGAAATGCTTTTATATTAACAATAGATAAATAAAATGTGAATACGGCTCTGTAAATTATTCAGTTTTAGTATGTTATCTCATTTGCTCCTCATCCCTATGAGATAAAAAGAGAAAGTATTGTCCAGTCTGTTTCTCTGATGGTCTTGGGAATTTGTGAATTCAGAGTTGAACTGTCTTGAACCCCTCAGTCCAGCATTCTGTCTCTGATTCTGCTCTTTACAGGAGATACCTTTTTATTCCCCTCTACTAATTATTATAAATAAATAAATAAATATGTATATGTATGTATATTCTCTACACATTTGATTTTATGGCTTATTTCTTCCATAGGATGTGTGCTAGTCATTGACACAGTTAAAAACTTCCGTTACTTGAACAAGCCAATCACTCCCTACTTTGGGCAGTTATATACACTGTTCTTCTTGAAGCTTTTCCGCAATACCCACCTTCTAATCTCAGCTTAAGTATCACCTACTCAAAGGCTTTTGTGACTGACAGTGCAACTTGGACATCCTATTATCATCTTATGGTTCTCACTGCACACCAACTTTTCATTTATAACACCACAATACGTTTTTTTTAACATTAATTTCACTACTGGACTGTAAGCTCCGTAAGTGAATGACTTATTTATTTTTTGGATGATCTCTTTTTCTGTGTTTAGCTCACATGCCCAACAAATACTGGTAGAATGAATAAGTAAATGAATGAAGGGAATCCCAAGGATGTAGCCATGCAACTGTCTCTAGCTTCTGCTTTCCCAAGAGTATCTCTAAAGTGGAAGTAACCAGAACAGAAGAGTTATTTGTTAGCTTAGATACCGGAAAGTGAAGTTGGGCTCTTGTGATGACATAGAAGAATTTAAAAAATTAAAAGTAGCCTCAGTTTTTTTTTTTAGTTGAATACGGTCTTTTTATCCAAAGAAATAATAGTCTTTGACTTCTCTATGATTATTCATAATATTAACTTTAAGTAAATTTTCTTACTATAACGTTGTTTCTTTATATACTATTTATTTGTGGACGTTACTACGTGCTCTGTTACTCAGGTCATCCTTTCCTCTCTAATTGAATACAATTTTAGGTGTCAGATATCAGGTCTATTTAAATAGCTATATGATAATATGCTATTTACTGAAGATGATACAATTAAACACTAGGTCTAACAAGCAATAGTAATACATCTATCTCTCTGATAAATGGAAGAAAATGAAAATGAAATTTCTTACATAAAAGAGACATCTCTTAGTTTTCTTCCAAGCCTAAAATTCTAAATTAGAACTGTAAGAATAATTTAAAGTTCTGTTTTGTTGTAGTTAAAATTCTGGTTCACAAGCTCAGTAATTTACATAGCTCTTCTATTTACTATAGTTTTTGTTCCATATTCTTTACTCCAGTGTTTGAAACTGTTGCCCTCTTGTGGCTCATAGTGACTGTTGCATAGTTTGAATTACAACTCCTAATAACAAAGTTTAACTTTTCCTCCAGGTAACCTGTTCCTTAGTAATAAAAGCAAAATGATATCAATTTAGGAAAATGAATTTAACTGTATAAGATAATATGCTGTATCAAAGACAAGACTATCTCTGGGCAACAGTGTTTGATTTTTATGTCTTCCTTTTTTTTTTTTTTTTTTCTTACAGCAGTATGTTGAGGGCAACTTCTTTCATTGATCTGACTGGTCACTCTTATCTCAGACTCGGTATAGGAGTCATTATCTTTAGGAAACCTCTCTTATCAGCATGGATTAGGCTCAGAGCCTCTTTTCCTTGCCCCATTATTCTCTGTGCATACCATTCTCTTAACTGTCCATGTCTGTACCTAGGGCACCAGATAGGACCTTGTTCATTATGTCTAATAAATGTTTGTTGAATTGAATCTTCTACCCTTTGTCTTGTTTTAACTTGTGGAAATGGTGTTTTCTGACTCTTCTCTAATTATTACCTCTCGATCTCAAGGTCCCTTGACTTCTAGCTTCTGGAGACTCCCTGGCCCCAGTCCTTTGACAGATCTGGCCCTGGGCTTTTAGTCTGAATCTTTCTTGGTTTTTTTCCATTCAGGCTTCCAGTCTGTGATAAGAATTTTAAAAAGCAGATGCGTATAAACTGCCAGTGACAGACAAAATATTGTATGTTCTGCTGTTTCTTGTTTGGAAATAGCAAGTTTATTAGATCTCAGAAATTTTAGAATGTGTATGGACTTTATATTTTAGTACTGTCCTTTCATTTTATAGTTGAACTTCAGACCCTGGAAATTAGGTAGTTTGTTCAAGAATGTAAGTTAAGGTTATAAGATAAATGTATTCTTTGAAAGGAACCGGTTGCTTTCATATCTTTTTCTTTAAAAATATTGGAGGTCGGGCTTCCCTGGTGGCGCAGTGGTTGAGAGTCCGCCTGCCGATGCAGGGGACACGGGTTCGTGCCCCGGTCCGGGAAGATCCCACATGCCGCGGAGCTGCTGGGCCCGTGAGCCATGGCCGCTGAGCCTGCGCGTCCGGAGCCTGTGCTCCGCAACGGGAGAGGCCACAACAGTGAGAGGCCCGCGTACCGAAAAAAAAAAAAAAAAAAAAAAATATTGGAGGTTATTGACATCTGTTATGGGCTGAATTATGTTCCCCCCAAATTCAGATGTTGAAGTTCTAACGTCCAGTACCTCAGAATGTGACTGTATTTGGAGATAGGGCCTTTAAAGAACTAATGGAGAAAAAGTGAGCTCATATGGGACCCTAGTCCAGTATGACTGGTATCCTTATAAGAAGAGGAGATTAGGACACAGACATGCACAGAGAGAAGGTCATGTGAAGACAGTGGAGGAAGGTGGCCCTTTACAAGCCCAGGAGAGAGGCCCTCAGGGGAAACTAATCCTGCCATCACCTTGATCTTGAACTTCCATCCTTCAGAACTGTGAGGAAATAAATTTCTGTTATTTAAGCCTCCCAGTCTGTGGTACTTTGCAATGACAGCCCTAGCAAACTAATGCAGGATTCCAATTTTTTTTGTTTGCTTTTATTATCATTCCCAGAGAGCATATATTTTATGAAAGCAGGAAGAATCTCTCATTTTTCTCAATGTCTTCTCTGTATAGTTCTGGAAACTGTCAAATCAATTATAAAATCAGTTTTATATAGCTGTTCCTGGTTCCTGTGTTTTTCTATTCCTTATTAGTAGTGGGTCATGGCATTTTTCTGATGCCATGTTCTATCCTTTACTGTAGATTTACAGGGAGTTTGTTCATCTAATGGAGAATATTATTGGAATTAAGGTCCATTATTTTCATATTTCTAATTAGCTTCATTGGGTTGTTTCCTTTTTAAAAGTCATACTAATAATTTAAGCAAAATACAAAATCTGAACATATATGGATATAAATGTATTTAAATACACATATGTATAGCTCCAGATTCACCCAGGACTTAAGGATTAATCTAGCAGATCAGTATATTGCTTTTTGAGGTTGGCAGAATAGCTTAAATATCCTAGTGGCCTAAATTTATTACTGGTCCCAAAGGTTTCTAATGTAAAACTGGGAAGTAAAATACGGTTACTAGTATCATTCAGTTTTTATTTGCTTTCTGGGGACATCCATATAATCCCATGAGTAAATATTCTCAGTTATTATTTCCACAAGCAAGCAATCTTCCTCTTTATTCATATACTGCCTTTTAGTATATGGATATTGTCAAAATTTTAAAGCTTTTTGGTTGGTAAAACTACTCTTAAATGATAAGCTCATCAATCATGGATTTTCTGGACTTTCATAACATAATTTAGCACTTAAATTTACAACCCTTTTGCTGAACACAATTTAGCTTTTAAATTTACAAATCCTCTTTTCGAATAGGCCGAACTGTACAGTATCTGAATAATGTATTCCTGGTAAGAGACAGAATGGGATTCTTATAAAGAACACAACTGACAAGTCCTTGACCTGATCAGGATGATTTCAAATTGAAATTTGAGAGGAGGAAGAAATAATATGATAAAATTATAAAACTAGATATCATGAAAGGCAGTGGTTATAACAGAGGAGGGCCAGAAACAACACTTATGACTTCAGATATTTACCTTTCGATGCAGGGACTAGTATTAAGGTAACCTTGAAATTTTAATAGAAGAAGGAAAATATAATTTCTAATTATATAAATTATATATAAATGTAATATATTCTGAAATATCCCTGCAACACGATGAGAGAGTAATCATGTCTGGAATATAACAACAGAAGAGTACATTTTACTTGATTGAATCATATCTAATAGAAGATAAGAGGAAGTAGTCTTATGTCAAGAGTTGATTTACCCAAAGGAAGTCTTTAAAACTAATGGTGAAAAATGTCAGGCTTTTGGGTAAAGATAAATGTAATGACAAGCAAAAATTCTGTCCCAGTGGAATGATTTTACAGTCTATCCAACTAGGGAGAGGCAGAGACACGTTTGCTCCTTCAAGAAGGCATTATGTCTTTCTCACTTTTGTATGTACCATCAAACTTTATAGAGTTCTTTCAGATAATAATTGCTCAAAAATTGCAGTTGAGTATTTTGAATTGGCAAAGAAGTGATAGGATTTTGACAAGTATTGATATAATAACCAGATCAGGGAACTAGGTTTTTTGAAGTTCAGATAAAAAATAGGCTTGATTCTATGGCCAGAATGTAGTTCATGAGACTCTGAAGCTTCATTATTCTGACAATAAAGTAATAAATCATCTCTACATAAAAGGAAAGAATTACATGGCTAATTAAGTAAATATGGCTTTCCAGTAGTAAAGCACCTAATAAGTTCACATTGAAAAGAATTGTGATGAAAGACTAGAGTGACTTTATGGAATATTTGTTCAGAATAAAGAACAGTAGGTCACTGTTTCTACTTTTGTTTTGCTTCCATGTTCTGTGAAGAACAGAAAACAAATATGGCTCAAATGAGTTCAGGTTCACAGTCCAAATGTATGTCCCAGGGGATCAAAGCCATACTGTTATCTTTCAGTAATCATGGAGAATGGGAGGTGTGCCCAGAAGACATGACCTTCCAGAGAAGGCTTGTGATTAACTGTCACATACATTACAGCTTTTTATAACTCTGCCCGGCTCCCTGCCCCAATACACACTTTTCAGGTGCCTGATTTAAAATTGAGGCTTACTTATGTAAAATTCCCTCAAATTGAACTTACTGCAATTTTTGTTTCATCCTATGCATTTTGATATGTAGTGCTTTTTTCTTTCCTTAATTGTTGACACTCATACCTTTTACTTCTAATTTCATTAAAGTGTTGCTTTTTATAGTATTTCTTACATTTCCAAGCAGATAGGAATATATTTCTTTTTTAAACTTTTGTTATTAATTGTAGTTGAATTGTACTGTGTCAAAAAATGCAGTTTTTGACATTTCCGATTTGGGGGATTTATGTTTTCTTCCATTCCTACTCCTAGAATTTACATAAATTTATATAAATGCTTCATAGAACTTTGAAAATAAGATACATTTTCAGACTTTGGTGTTCAGAGCTTGATGTATATTAATTAATTTAAATTTGTTAATCATACTGTGTCAGATATTTTTTGTTTTTAATTCTTCTTTACTTGACTGTCATAGATTAACTCATTTGTATTTTATTTATGTTTATGTAATATAAAATATACTCACCACAATAGTGTTTATAACTGATAGAAGTTTTGCTTTTTATAGCTTGATGGGATGTGATTTTCAGTATAAATATTCACGAGAGTCATACCTTTCATCATACAATTATCTTCTATCCCAAGGGATGAATTTTGAGTGTTTTCCCCCCTATTTTCAATATATTAATATTGCTGTATCTGTCTTTTTTGTTGTTCATATTTACCATCCTTTTATGTTTAACCTTAGTCTTTGGCATCACTTTGTGCCTTCCAAAAACATCATGTCATTGAATTTTTAAAAAACCATAATATTTTATTTTCAGTCAAAAAAATCGAACCAGATCATATTTTTCAATATAACGATTATGCCTGATTTTGCTTCTCTCATCTTTCTTTATGCTTTTTATTTCTAATTTTTTTGTCTTTTTCTGCACAAACATTTATGATTGTTACTCTTTTCTGCAATGATTTGAAATGTAAGCATTCTTTTTTTATTCCTTCTTAAAGTTTTTCAAAGACGTTCTTAAAACAGGTAAACTATCAAATGGATTCATAGCCTACCCTTTTCTCTAGTTCTGAGTCCTGAGTTAAGGTTTACTACCTTCTGCTAGAGGGTCCACTTTCTGAGATGAGACAACAGCAGTTTGGGGGACGACATCTGTGCCTCTTTGAGTGTCTTCCAGTCGAATCTGCACTGTGTCTTACGGAAATTGCCCTAAGATTTCTACCACATGGATCACACCTCTCTCTGATTTCCAGTACTGCTTCCGGTCTCTCCCTCTCCTCCCCCATTTCATGTTTCCTGTATCATTTCTAGAAGAACTTAGGAGAGAGGAGTTGGAGTTAACAGCCTGTATATAAACCTCCATCTTGTCAGAAATTTGGTATGCCATATATTAAAGAGGAACTAGGCCTGGATAGGACATGAAATTATGTCAAATAATATGCAATTTAAGAAAGGGAAGTGTTTTTGTCTGGAAAAGAGAAAACCTAAGTGGACTGTGACAGCTGTCTTCGATGCCATGTGGTGCAAAGAATAGACTGACTGTTAGCCTCATAGGCTAGGACCAGGACCAGGGTGAGCAAATTAAACCTGTCCAAGCTGCTGGGAGGAGGATGCTGTCTTAGATGGGGAGGAGTGTTGAACTGTTTAATTTCTAAGGTTCTTTCCAACACTATTTTTCTTTTAATGTAAATAACTTTGACATTTTTGAAATATGGGATATAAAACAGTTTTCTTCCCCAAATTTAACGTGTATAAGAATTGAATGGAACACTTGTTAAAATAAAAAATTCTGAGCCCAGACATTTTGATTTATTTAAGTTTGGGTTAGGATCTAGTACTCTGTATTTTCTGAGGTTAATTTTGAGAATATGGTGTAATCTTTAGGTAAAGTGAGTTTATAAAAGTACTATTCTTTGGCATTTTATGGTTTGGTTTTAGGATGTATTTCATGCAACACATTCTATTTTTAATTTTTATTTTATATTGGAGTAGAGTTGATTTACAATGTTGTGTTAGTTTCAGGTGTACAGCAAAGTGATTTAGTTATACATATACATATATCTATTCTTTTTCAGATTCTTTTCCCATATAGGTTATTACAGAGTACTGAGTAGAGTTCCCTGTGCTATACTGTAGGTCCTTGTTGATTATCTGTTTTATATATAGTAATGTGCAACACAGTCTTTGTTGATAGTAACCAACACTTTAAAATATTGTAAATATTATTCTAACGTGATTCATTGGTTTGAGTAAAGTGTAAATGTAATTACCTTATAACATTTGCTGATATGATTAGGGTTTTGTAAAGAAATGGAAAATCATTCTAAAAGTGCTAATAATGAAGAAAACAATTGAAGTCAACATTTCTACATAAAACTGTCAGTTTGGGTACAGGGGGAAGCAGACACCAAGATGGAGTTTGAAGTGAAAGATAAAGGGAAGAGAGAGCAGGGAAGGGCAACGAAAGTCTTCAGATTGAGATGTAGGTTGACACCTGTGAAAGCTGAGAGAGGGAAGGAATGAGGATGAGGGATGGAGGCCTTCAAACAGGTAGAGTTCTGAGGAAGTCTGAGCCGGCCTGACCGTCAGCTCTGATTGACCACAGAAGAGACCACTATTGGGCAGACATGGCCAATCCCTGATTCTCCCATGGTTCTTACTCATTGACTGGGAGTAATTGTGGGAAAAGTGTGCCCTCTGCTCCAATATGGCGGCAGATCCGAAGTGCTGTAGCTGGTACTGTCAGCCACCTGTACTTCTAGCTACAGGTACTCTCTTGGAGGGAGATCTGAGCAGGACACGTTCATGGCTGCCACAAATCCAAGCCATATTTGTTCCAATACTGGGGGGTGTGCATGCTTACTTGGAGGCATAATTTGACATGATCTGTACTGATGTCTTACAGCTTCTGTTAGTTTGACTCTACTTTTATTGCTTTACGTCTCTCAGCTTTCATTTCATCCTATTTTTTTTCATATATCAGGTGTACAATATGAATGATTCTATTCATGTATAATTTTATTTAAATTGTTATAAAAATAAAATACACTTCTCTGGAGGTGAGAGTAAAAAATGCTCTGTAAAGATGTGGGATTTTAAAGACTCAAGAGTCTTTTATGTTATTCCTCTAGTCTGGAGGCAAGAAGAACTTGCACGCATTAACCAGTCTTTCACTGGAGCCGAAAGGAAAGCTGCTTTGTGTGAACTCCTGGAAAAAGAGACCCAGATAATTGCTTCCATTGGGAGACATAGATACATCGCTTATACGGCTAACCAGGAAGCATCGATACAAGCTTTTTTGGATAAGGTTATTGAAGTAACAATCATTTAAATATGAATGTATCCTGAATTTAAAAAGATAGAATAATGAACTAAAGAAGAGACTTACATTGTCAGAATTTGTGTGAATATTGTTTAGTATTTTGGTGACATATTTAGTTAAATTTTGTATATATATATTTTTTTCTTATACAGCTTTAGATTTTCACTGCAGCCTAGAATAACAATTGACAAGTCACGTGAAATTAACGTGTTCTTAAGAAAAGAGCTATGAAGGAAAAATGGAGACGCCACCTTTGTGACTGTTCGTTTAGACTTAGGCTGGCTATAGAAATTAGATGAATTGCACACACTGGTAACATGTCGAGTACTGAAGTCACAAAATGTCTGGACCCGCAGTGCCCCATAGTAAGCAACCTGGGGAATAGCTATAGACTAGTGTTTCTGCTTTTGCTCACCAGGTCATTAAGTGACTAGAAATTTCTGACCCAAAGGATATATGATTATTGAAAACCATGAAAACATACAATTAAGGCAAAAACTAAAGTAATTCCCCTTTTGTAGTGAAACTGCCTGCTTGATATTGAATAGCCTGTTTCCATAGTGACCAATTTCCTTTTATAAACTTGATCTTTCCAAACAATTAAAGGCCAATCCAGCCACAAGAAGAAAAGGGATGGAATTCTTCAAGATATTCTCCTGTAGTGATTCTGGTTGTATGATTCTTGTTATTTGAGAACATTTGTTCTTAAAAACCATATTTTTTGATACTATAAATGCCCCCCACTCATCTTACTTATACGCTCTCCTGTTTGATCTCAATTTTTCTTGTGGTTTTAACTACTGCCTGCAGCCTGGAACTCGCTACAGTTCCAGGCCAGACCTCTCCTAGGAGCTTCCAAATCACATCCTGAATTGCCTACTATCATTGCTCTTTGGATGTCCCCAGAGTACACCTCAAGTTGACATGTCAACCCCTGAGTCATATCATCTTACCTTTCCTTGACCCCTCACCTCCAAACTGATCCTCTTCTGTAACACTCACATAATTTATCTTCTGTGAATGTTTCTTCATCTACTTAAGTTGCTTCAGACAGAAACCTGGGCATTATTCTTGACGTCCCACTTAGCCACCAACCTGTCTGTTCTATTACTTTAATAATCTCCTCAGTTCTTTACTTCTTCCTTTCCAAACTCACTACCACTGCCTACAGGGAAGTGGCTCTGCCATGCACCTTGATGACCTTGCGTGTATCCAAATACGCCATGTAAACAAAGACTTGGACCACAACTAATCTTGAGTCTTGGTGGAATGCCTTGTGATCCTGCTGGCACTGGAGAGGATGGTAACTCCTGAGATGTTATGGAACAGCTCCCCTCTCCTGTTTCCCTATCTCCTCTGAGAGGCTGTCATGAGACAGGTCTTGCCTTGTGTGTGTGAGCTTGACACTGATTTAATTGGATCTGGATTACTTTATGTCCCCAAATGAGGCTTTCGACCTCCAGTCTCACTTCTTAATTCTCTTCTCCATCATCCGTATTGTTGCCATAGGGACCTCATTCAACACAATTCTGCCTCTGGCCCCCCTTGTCGCCCTCAGGGAACAAGGACTTTTATAGTCGATTCTTGGCACACCTGACCCATTCCACAGTTTTTTATCATCTCTGCTCGCACACTACAGCCATACTGTTTCAGCTATGCTCAATTACTTGCACGTTCACAGAAAGACCACATGCTCTCAATGCTTTTGCATCTGCTGTGGCCTCTACATGGAACATCCTTTCCTTCCTTCTTCAGTAACCAGGTAGTCACCCTTCAAAACAAGCTCAGATGTCCCTTCTTCCGGAAAGGATCACTGATCCTCCTACTTTAGCCTGTACTATGTACCTTCATAAGACTCTGTTTCATTTTTGTCTTAGTACATAGTGGTCAATTTTTATTATATCTGTTTACATGTCTGACTCCTTCCTAGATTCTGAGTTTCTTAAGGCAAGAGCTATCTTTTATCTCCATAGCCTCATATCCTAGCTCAGTGCTCATCACAGAGTATCAATAAGTGCTTGTGGAGGAAGGTAGGGAGGAAAAATAAGGGAAAGAAATAATGGTTTGTAATTTTTAAAAAAAATTTATTTATTTTATTTATTTTTGGTTGCATTGGGTGTTTGTTGCTGCGTGCGGGCGGCAAGCTGGGGCTACTCTCCATTGCGGTGTGCGGGCTTCTCATTGCAGTGGCTTCTCTTGTTGCGGAGCACAGGCTTCAGTAGTGCGATGTGCGGGCTCCAGTAGTTGTGGCTCGTGGGCTCTAGAGCACAGGCTCAGCAGTTGTGGCACACGGGCTTAGCTGCTCCACGGCATGTGGGATCTTCCCGGACCAGGGCTCAAACCTGTATCCCCTGCATTGGCAGGCGGATTCTTAACCACTGCCCCACCAGGGAAGCCCCCATGATTTGTAATTTTATATTTCAGGTACTATGAGAAAATATGCAATGTAGATACTATCATTTCAAATTCTTGAATATCTTCATTCTAGAATAGCTGAGTTCTACTGTATGGAAGCCATAATATTCATACTTCTCCAGAGTCATATTTTGAACTAAACTTATTCCTTTAGCAAGTTGCTCTATGTTGAATCCAGCTTCATCACTGGGCACTGTGTTCCTTATGTGTCTGATTGTTAACCTTCAGAGGACAGCATGGACCCAGGGCACAAGAAGGAGCTGGAGGCCTCTCAGGTGCCAATGGACAGGGAACATGGGTGGTACTTACCTTCCTTATTTAAGTCTGAACCTTGTACAGGATTTCCTGCTTGTGCTTCATCTGCTGCTTTGTTTCCTATAAGCGATTTTAAATTCTTGTTGTAAATGTCTATTCTTCATTATGCCTGCACACCCCTCACCCCACCCCCCAACCTCCAGCTTCATGTCTAGCATTGTCCCTAAACATGTTTTGAATTATAGAGAGTCCAAAGGTAGATCAAGTCCCAACATATAAAAGCACCTCTGGAGCCAGCTGATGACGATTACTCTCTGTCATGAAGTATAACTTTCTAAGAAGTTCTTTAAATTTCACCAAAAAAAGATGAGATGGGGAGATTTTGGTCATGAGAATTCCTGTGAGGAAGGAAGATTTTTTTTTTTTTTGGTAAATACTTTAATAAGTTTTGGGGTAGAATCTGAGACCCTAAAGGATCCTAGTATGGGAAGAATTGCTCTATCGCAGGAAAATGGAGGTTTTCGAGTGTTGCCAGGGGAGAGAGTAGAGGGAGGACACAGTTAGAAGGCAGTGGGGCACAATGTGGCTTCTTGTAACTTCATTAATTATATCACTAATAATTGAAATATTAAGTGCAAGATGATTTTTTTTTCATAAGAGGAAAAGGAGCAAGAGAAATGACTGGGCCTTAGTGACTGATTCAGGGCAGCATACCAAGATGCAATATCAGAAGATGGCAGGAAGGATGGAAAAGTTAGCCACAAGAACTTGTAGAGATCAAGGGAAAGGCTTTTTTGTGGGTCATAGGTTTTAGAATTGGCGTTCTGAACCTGTGGTCACCCCAGCTGATAAACCAGTTAATCTCACCAATCCCCAGGCTAAGACTTAGAGGAAATGGACATTTTAGCTGATACAAGAGAATTTTACCTCGGTTTTGACCAAAGTGTTATACAGGGCAAGACAAACACAACCACGGAATGGAACAATTGCACTTGAGGTCAATCCTCAGTCCATTACGTAGCCTAATTAGTCCATTCTTTAAAAATATTGACCAACGGTGACCTGCTTTTAACCTGTCGTAGTAAATTGTGAAATCTTTGTTATTCTAATACAAAGTCATTTAAATCACCTTTTTGTATATGATGCCATAATAAACATCATAGAAAACAATTAAGGTAGATTTTATAGTCTTTTGTTGTAAATACTTATAGCAGTTCTATTCCGTTTTATGCCTGTCTGTCCCACCCTACCCATGCCTAGCATTGTCTCCAATAAATATTCAGGAGGAGTCAGTGTTGATTTCATGAAACTTGAAGTAACTTATTCTACAGTTTTTTTGATTGCTAAGAAAAAACAGCTTATAAGTAATCCCTGAGCCTAGATAAGGTCAGAGTTTTTTCAAATGTTAACTCTAACAACCAGGGCCATGATGCGGATTTTAAGATCCACATTTAGCACCATAACATATAGATATGTAAAGAGAATGTTTACTTTCCCATAATTTGGAAATAACTCTGGAAAATAAAATTTTATGGTTTGGTTTTAGTTTAACTTCAATGTGTCTAAGTATTATGTAGTGTATTGAACTAATATTTTATTTTTTATCATCTTATCCTGGACACAGAATTTCTCTGAGTAATGAATGATTACTATTTTAAATTAGTCCAATAAAAGCACTGAACTAATCAGTTATTAGGGATTCTATACTAAGCCTTCATTCTCCACAAAAAATTTAATCTAAAGATTTTTGAAGCATTAGTTAAATAATTTGTAATTTTATCACATCAAACATTGACATCCACAGGTTGTCAAATGTTAAAACCTCATTAATTGACAGAGATGAAGAAATTCAGGTCAAGAAATTTGAATGAAAAATCATCAGCCAGTTTCTAATATATCTTGGGTACTGCTTACCCAAACTGTGTAAAGAGACAGTTTGAATTTCTGCAAGAGGTTTTCCCTAGAGTCAAGGCCATTTATTTCTTTGATTCTCTTTGATTTACACACCACTTCTCACAATCACAAGCTAAAAAACTGCAATCTGCTTTAGCTGTGTCATTTAATTTTTTTTTCTCCTTACTCACGTGGCCAACAGGTAATGGGATAGAAAAATGCAAACAGCTCTTGCCTCTCTCTGAGCACCACAGTACACAGGGGTGTCCTCTATGGACGGACAAAACCACTTTGCTGTGTAAAAGAAAAGTTGACCACTACCCAATAGCTCTGGGGGGTTAGTGTTATTCTTAATTTGTGCCCTGAGGGTCTAGAGTGTTAATTTAGGAGAAAGAAAAAAGACCGCCTCTCACAGTGCAGCCATTTCTTCTCTTGTGGAAGCTTGCTGCTCTCAAGGTTTTTGTTATCTCTCCACCTTCCCTTCCTCAAAATGTGTCTTCCTGCTGTTCTTCTGTTCCTCTCCTCCAGAGTCTATGCTGTTTCATTTGTTGGCAGCTAAGTGGAAATTATTATGCTCCTGTTTTCTGAAGCAATTTAAGAACATGATTGTTGTACATCTCTTATTACAGCCAAGGCATTCAAAGAAAAAAAGACATAGAAAGAGAAATAAGCAAAGTTGACATTTTCCTGCATCAGAATAAAAAAAATACCTTCAGGCCTGCAATCAAAGAAGCTTGGACTTGAAGACCAGGTTATCAGTGTTGGCAGAAATAAATCCAAATATAAAAACAACGTTGCCAAACAGATTTTTTTAAACATCATTTCAGTGCTTACACTAGGGAACTCAAACTTCAAATCTAAGAATCTTTGATTGTATCACTCAGTTCCCTTTAATCTGGCTATCTCCTAGTTATTCGTCAGGTTTTATCTTAGATATTATTTTCTTTTTACCAGTTAAGTGCTTCATATCAAACTGTAGTTACCTGTTTACCTGCATCATCAAGCATAATCAACTTTTATTTTAATCTTTTATTTATTTTAATCTTTTATTTATTAATCTTTCTATGCTCTTAGATTTAAGAGTTCATGAAATTAGAATTTATCTACTTGCTACCTAGTACACTGACCAATTTATAGTAAACACAATAAATATTTATTGAATGAATGAATGAATACTGTAGGCCCGGTGAAATATATAAAACTACATAAGAAATTTATTTCTTATAATCTGTAAGGAGAAATAGAGTTATAATTATAGAACAATTTGGATCCAAATTGCATTGCCCCACTGCATACTGTGTGTGTGTGTTTTTACATGTACAGTAGGACAGATAATAGTGATTTCAGTGGTTTCAAACCATAGTAGTTAGGAATCTTTATAGAAAAGTTAGGATTTAAGTTAAAAATTGAAGGGTAGAAATGATTTGCATGTTAAATATATTTGGAAAATATCCAAGGTATTACTATATCACAGTATCTTAGATGGGGCTAAAAACTTGGAGGGAAGGCAGGAGTTAAATCAATACAACAGCTGAAAAAAACCACAATAAAGTAGATGAACTAAGCATTTCATTAAAAGGTTATTGTACTTGGATTATTATTAATGAAATAACTTATCAGCCTAAAGAGCTAAAGGTATTGTTCACATTACTGGAAGAAGGGAAATTACATTTAATAGAGCCACCTTGAGGAAAACTATGTGCAAAGATTAAGGCTTTAGACTTTAGAATATTGCTATATGAAACTTAGCCTAAGATTGCTTATTCCTTAAAGGTTTTAAAAAGAGCTTTGCAGCAAACATTAGATTTCAGTAACACTCTGACCCCAAAAAAGGCTGTATCCATTTAAAACAATATATTTTTAAAATTTCTAAGTGATAATAATTAAATCATAAAATATTTTCTTATTGAGCTATTTCCCTTTTGTAATCCTTAATAAATTTTATTAATTTTATCAATCTGCTAATTAACTCTATATTATTTAATATTAGATTTATGCCTTAAAAATAGAAATTAATCATAGGGCTTCATCTTCTCATTTGCTAGATTGAAACTAGAACTGAGGATCTAAAGTTTCTGATGAAGATTCCTAGCTCTGCACAACATTCATTTTACCTTTGATCAGAAAATGATGCATTACTTTGAAAACATATCAAATATAGTTGTTAAATGGTAGCTCTGTAGTTTTCAGTGTAATTTAGCTAATATGAAATGTAAAAAAATTAAAGGTAAATTGAGGCTGTAACTAAAAATTCATACCACTGTCATACTAAATACAGCCTTAAATGGTTTCTCTATTTGGCTATTCTACATTCCTGATGATTTATTCCGAAACATGGGCTTCTATTTAAACTTTAAATTATATCAAATCTAAGATTTAAATGCTTGCAAGTATGGCATAAATTGGACTACAGGTCTCCAAAGCAATTACCAATCAGTCTACAAAAAATGAAGCATTTGGACAGTTAGAAATCGTAATCAAAATAGCCTCCTTTTTGATAGATTATAATCAGGGAAAGAAACTGAGCAGCTTTATACCTTAAAGTAGAAGAGTCAGTGAATTTTCACTGTGCTCTTTCTAGGTCAATGAATCTTCTCTTAAAGTCTCAATAGTTTGGGTAGGAGGGAACAAAAGCACTGGCAAACACAGTCTTTAAATATTTTGTTGTGGTCCTGAGTCAGTGGAGGACTCACTCCATTTCCTGTCTCTGAATTCTTAGCCTGGGACTCCTCACATGAGCTTCAGGGCAAGTTAGCTCCATCTTTGACCCTCAGTTCAGGAGACGGGCTATGTTGGGAGGCACCAAGCCAGATGTGGAAATAGGAAGTGAGAATCTTAGCCATTGTCAGGGAGGCAGGGGCCACAGCACTGCTAAAATAGCTAAATACAGCTGTTTCCCTATGGACATCTGCTTTGTGAAGAACTGTGAACTTGTTATAGATTTATTTTTATAGGAAACGGAACTGTAACTGAGTCCCACATTGCTATATCTGTAGGTCTAACACCTTGAGGATTGTAATCTTGTTCCACAAGGGTTGTTCTCAATTGGCAAGGTGTAATCAAGATACATTCATACAACTCAGTATAATTGAACCAAGTAGATAATTTTTTTAGCATTCTAAATAGCATGCTTTTTTCCCCAGGAGTTATTTCATAAATCCATCAAGCTAACCATCATACTAGTTAGTACAAATTAGTAGCAAATTCTGAATCCTGAGGAAATGTTTGTACTTCTGCAGATTAGAGCTCTCTCATATTTTTTTTCCTAAATTGTTTTACTTTCCTATGGTCTACAAATTCTTCAAATAATTTTCTTAAGTTTTAGTGATAGTTTTATTCCATAAAGCACATGATAATAAGGTTAACTTATAGTAGAAGGAACAAAATTATTTTTGAACCTTTAATTAACTGATAATTATAAACATAATATTATTTTTTAGTGTTCAGCTCCAAAGCTATGGAGAACATTTGATGGCAAAATAATTGAGATGGATACACAATTCACCATCAGAGCCAGAGAGCTGCAAAACATCTATAACTGCATTATGCTGAAAAATATCTCTCAAGATGAGAGACTAGATGTGCTCTTAACACTTAAACATACTGTAAAGGTACGTTAGTTTCTCTTAGTTTTTGGGTATCACTACCACTATCAATAAAAAAATTAAATACTAAAATAAGATGGTTTGTATTAAGTAATTATAAAGATAATAAATGTCTATATATATGAATTTTATTTTGTCAACAACTATATTGTTTGGGTATGATTGGGGGAGGATATGGTTTATGCATTAACATTTATCTACAAGTTCTCAAACTATATATTGTGACACATACAAAAGTAAATATAACACAATGAATATTCTAAATGTAAATGTATCCTTAACTTTGCAATGAATGCAGATATATATAGCATGAGATTAGTACTCAACTCAGTTCAATAAAACAACAATTATTGTCTGTATATTTTGACACTTTTTAATGAAAATTTTATTTTTAGCAATTTTAAAGCAGCATTAGTATAAGTATTTTTATCTCCTTTTCCTCATCAGTTATTGATTCAAGGCACTTTAAGTAGTTGAGTAAATGGTTCTTGTTGGCAGGTAAGTCCCCATAGGTCTCTCACATTTCTGCCCATCTTGAAAGCAGAGGCATGGACTCAGTTAGGCACTGACTGCCTTTTTTCTGGACAGCCTTTTCAGAGATGTTTGTCAAGTGACTATGCCTTTGAAGCTAGAGATAGGAAGAGAGGGAGAAGCCATAGGTCCAGAGGTGGGAAATAAGCATGGTATCTGTAGAGGGCAGTAGAAAGACCAAATTGGCAAAAAGAGAGTGCAGGTAGAGAGTACAGTAGAAATATTCTTACCTGACATAATTAGGACCATTAGCTGGTTAATTTAAAAAGTCAAAGGATGGACTCATAAAAGATAAGTTGTGCGTGTCTTAATATGTTTAACCTAATATATCCACATATACATTTATTTAACAATATTTGATGGAGGATTAAGGCTTTTAAGCATGACTCGATTTCTGGCTGTGTTTATTCTGGCTGCACAACCTTAGATTAGTTATTTAATATTTCTGAAAATCAGTTTCATCATCTGTAAAATTAGTTGCTTTGAAGATACACATATATATGTGTGCATATATTTATACATACGTATGTATATAGAATATAAATAAAATATATAATTTATGTGTCTCAATGCTTACAAATAGGGAGCCCTCAATAAATAATAAGTATTATTTTGATGACAGTTGCCAATATAGACCAGTGAATTTTGAACCTGGTCTGTTAGAATCATCTGGAGAGCTTGAAAGAGAGAAAGAGATACACAGAGAAAGGGAGAGAGAGTATGAGAATAAATGAATAGGAATGATATCTAGGCCCCATTTCAGAGCAGTTAAATCAGATTCTCAAGTGTGAGGGCACTGTTAAAATCTTTTAAAATCTTCCCCAGGTCATTCTAATGTGCCCTCAGGGTCAAAGACCACTGATGCAGACTCTTGTATTAGTCATACCAAGTACATATTAAAAAGAAGAGAAGAGCATTATTTTACAGTTAGTGACGTTACCCTCTGACTCCTTCATTCACACTATGGTTTTTGTAGTCCATCTTGGGCAGTCAGAGCAACTTACTATTTTATTACTTTTAAATTTTTTTACTTCTAAATCCTTCTACTTTAATCACTTCACTCCTACTTGGGCTTTCTTATTCAATCACCATCATTTCTATTGCTTTGTTAAAGATTATTGTGAATTATATAAACATGCAGAAAAAAATGTATAAAAACTACGTGTATAGTTTAGCGAATATAAAACCACCAATTTTGTTACTGCCCTCTGGCCCCAAAACAGGACATTGCCAACGTCCCCCTTTCTCTTCATATTTGCAATTCACCCTCTCGTCCTCTAAAAGTAATTACCATACAGACTTTCATGGTAGTCATTTCCTTGATTTTTCTTCATAGTTACCACCTCTGTATACATCTCTAAATAATACGGTGTAGTGTTGTTTATTTTTGGATTTTATTTAAATGGAATGAGACTGTATGTATTATTTTGTGCCTTGCTTCATTTGCTCAACATTAATTTGTAAGATTTAAACTTGTTACTGTATATAGCTCTAGTTAATTCATGTCCATTATCAGATAATACTCTATTGTATGAATAAGCCATCATTATTTATGTAATCAATTTATTTATGGATATTTAGTTTTTTCTAATTTTGAGCTCGTGTGAACGATGACTCCGTGCACATTTTTTAAAGCACTTAAGAGTAGAATTGCTGGGTTGTAGATTATGCATATCTTAAGTTCTACTAGATAATGTCAAAATTTTTTCTAAATTAGTGGCACCAATTTATACTTATGTCAGCAATGTTTCGTTACTTTTGGAATCTAGTTTTCAGTTTGTTTGGGTGATAATTTTAAAAACTAATTAGTGATTTTAAAAATTCTATACTGAATATGGTTGTGTTTTACACAGGAACATGAATGTAAACTGACTCAGGAAATTCTAGAATTGATTGACAGGGAGGTTGACCTTATGATGAGAGGAGTCAAACATGAGAACCTTGAAGGACTCAGAAAAAGGATTGCAACACTCTTTTTTCATTACATCAAAACACCTCTGTTTAATCCAGAAGTTGCAAGACACCTTAAGGTACTCTACCTTTTCTTCCCTGTATTCCTTTATCAAAATTCCAAGACGTGCTATAGTAAGTCGAAGTATATGCAGATTTTGCTTTAATACTTTACTAGGGGTCCATATGGAAGACCATCTTATTGGTGAAATCTCCTTTGAATGATATTTTTTATGTTGATAAATGAATCATTTAACTTTTTCTGTTTGTATTTCCAAGCTTGAATTCTCTCCTGCTCTCTGGATTAAATATCCAGTTGAATATTACAGTGTGTGGAACACATCATGATCTCTCACACCATCATGCTTTTTCATGTACCGTAGCTTCCACTTGGAATGCTGTCCCCTACTTTACCCAGCCAACTCCTCTTCATTTTCTAAGACTCAATTCACATGTACCGTCCTTCATTAGGCCTCAGAGAGAGTTAAACTCTTCATATCTGAGATTCTACATGCACCTGTTTGTGTTCCTTTATAATACTTATCACGGAGTTATAATTATTACTGAACAGATCCACATAGATATCCTGCGAGAACTTCAAATGTAACACGTATTTGAATTAAACTACCTTTTCCAACTCTAACATGTTTAGCCTTCTTGGGGATTTTTCTCTCTAAATCCAAGATAAGTGCCTTACTGCCTTCTTACTTTGCAAAACTATTTAAAACACCTTTAGTAAAGTTTTGCGGGGGGGTTTACTAAAGAATTTGAAACAGCGTTTTGTTCCAGTGATTATGTTTAGACTAATAATCTATTTAAGAAGCTGACTAAACATGTATTTTGCTTTTTTAACATAAACAAAATCTCAATATTTAGTCAAAATTTTTAGAAAAATTAAAATTGTTTATTTTTTATATTCTTTCTTTTTAATGAAGTTTTGAAACTTAACTGTATTGCAAGATAATTTCAAAATATAACAAAAGTTCAAGAGAAAAGTTGACCATTGAATTATTTCTTATTCACATCGGTGTTTCATTTTTCCAAGTTACCTTTTAGTCTTCTATAGACTTACTCAGTTTTTATATGCTTGCAGTAGTATAATAGAATTTAATATTCTACACATTCATATAACATTGTATCATTTTATTCACTTTTTAAATTTACCTTTGGTAAAATTCAATCTTTTTGGTGAATTTTGACAAATTCAGAGTCATATAATCAACAGCCAACAGCACAATCAAGATAAAAAATAGTCTTATCACCTCCCCCAAATTCCCTCATGCTGCTACTTTGTAATCAGCCCTTCCCCTGGCTACCTAACCCTTGGCAAACACTGATCAGAATTTTATTTCTATAGTTATACCTAACCTAGTGTGTCACATAAATGGAATGATATGCTATGTGCAAGTATACCATGTCTTATTGCACTTCACTTTACTGAGCTTTGCAGATACTGTGTGTGTGTGGTTTTTTCTTTTTCTTTTTTTTTCTTTTTTTTTTTTTTTTAACAAATTGAAGGTTGTGACAACCCTGCATTGAGCAAGTCTGTTGGCACAATTTTTCCAACAGTATTTTCTCACTTTGTGTCTCTGTGTCACATTTTGGTAATTCTTGGAATGTTTCAGGCTTTTTCATTATTGTTATATTTGTTACGGTGATCTGTGGTCACTGATCTTTGATGTTACTATTGTAATTGTTTTGGGGCACCATGGACCTCACCCACATAAAACAGTGCACTTAACTGATGTGTGTGTGTCCTGACTGCTCCACCAACTGGTGGTACTTCCAACTCTCTCCCTCTCCTCAGGTTTCCCTATCCCCTGAGACACAACATTATTGAAATTAGGCCAATTAATAACCCTACAACAGCCTCTAAGAGTTCAAGTGAAAGGAAGAGTTGCACACCTCTCCCTTTAAATCGGAAGCTAGGAATGATTAAACTTAGTGAGGAAGGCTTGTCGAAAGCTGAGATAGGCCAAAAGTTAAGCCTCTTGCACTAAATAGTTAGTCAACTTGTAAATGCAAAGGAAAAGTTCTTGAAGGAAATTAAAAGTGCTACTTCAGTGAACACATGAGTGCTAAGAAAGTGAGACAGCCCTATTGCTGATATGGAGAGAATTTGAGTGGTCTAGATAGAAGATCAAACCAGCCATAACATTTCCATAAGCCAAAGCCTCTTCCAGAGCAAGGCCCTAACTCTCTTTATTTTTATGAAGGTTGAGAAAGCTGCAGAAGAAAAGTTTCAATCCAGCAGAGGTTGGTTCATGAGGTTTAGGGAAAGAAGCTATCTCCATAACATAAAAGTGCAAGGTGAGGGCTTCCCTGTTGGCGCAGTGGTTGAGAGTCCGCCTGCCGATGCAGGAGACACGGGTTCGTGCCCTGGTCCGGGGGGGTCCCACGTGCCGTGGCGCAGTGGTTGAGAGTCCGCCTGCCGATGCAGGGGACACGGGTTCGCGCCCCGGTCTGGGAGGATCCCACGTGCCGCGGAGCAGCTGGTCCCGTGGGCCATGGCCACTGGGCCTGCGTGTCCGGAGCCTGTGCTCCACAGAGGGAGAGGCCGCAGCAGTGAGAGGCCCGCGTACCGCCAAAAAAAAAAAAAAAAAAAAAAAAAAAAGTGCAAGGTGAAATAGAAAGTGCTAATGTAGAAGCAGCAAGTTATCCAGAAGTTCTAGCTGAAATAAAGAAGGTGGCTACACTACACAGCAGATTTTCAGTATAGATGAAACGGCCTTATATTGCAAGAAGATGCTATCTAGGACTTTCCTAGCTCTAGAGAAGAAGTGAATTCCTGGCTTCAAAGCTTCAAAGAACAGGCTGACTCTCATGTTAGGGGCTATTGCAGCTGGTGACTTTAAGTTGAAGCCAGTGCTCATTCACTATTCTGAAAATTCTAGGGTCCTTAAGAATTATGCCCAAGCTACTCTGCCTGTGCTCTATAAATGCAACAACAGAGTTTGTATGACAGCACATCTCTTTCCTACCATGGTTTAGTTAATATTTTAAGCCCACTGTTGAGACCTACTGCTCAGAAAAAGAAGATTCCATTCCATTCCATATTACTGCTTATTGACAATGAACCTGGTCATGCAGGAGCTCTGATGGAGATGTACAATGAAATTAATTTTGTTTTCATGCCTGCTAACATAGCATTCATTCTGCAGCCTGTGGATTAAGGAGTAATTTTGACTTTCAAGTCTTATTATTTAAGAAATACATTTCATGAAGAGATGTGGCCAAAATGGCAGAGTAGGAAGACCTGAGTTCACCTTCTCCCTGCAAAATTACAACTATTTACAGAACAACTATCTATGAGAACAACCTAAAGATGATCAGAAAGGATTTCCCACAACTAAAGATGTAAAGAAGGAACCTCAAGGAGAAGGGTAGGAGGGACAGAGATGAGTTATAGTCAAGACCCACACCCCTGGGTAGGTGACCCATAAAGTGGGAGGATAATCACAAGTGCAGAGGTTCTTTCCAAGGAGTGAAGGGTCCGAACCCACCACTGGGCTCCCCAGCCCAGGGGTTCTCACCAGGAAGACAAGCCCCCAGAACATCTGGCTTTGAAGGCAAGTAGAGCTTGCATATGGGAAAGCTAGAGGGCTGTAGAAAACAGAGACGCTGCTCTTAAAGGACATGCACAAAATCTCACATGCTCTGAGTCCCAGTGCAGAGGCAGTAATTTGAGAGGAACCTGAGTCAGACCCACTTGCTGATCTTGGAGAGCCTCCTGGCGATGCAGGAGGCAGCTGGGACTCCCTCTGGGGACATAGACATTGGAGGCAGCCATTTTGGAAGCTCATTCTACCACAGAAGACACTAGTGCTGTCAAGCGCCATTTTGGAGTCCTCCCTCTAGTCTATTAGTACCAGGGGCTTACCAGCCAACCAGTGGGCTGGCAGCCACCACACGAGGCAGGGCCTGGCAGCCAACAGGACCAGAAGCCAGCCCTGCCTAACAGCATGACCACAGTAGTTGGCCCTGCCACACAGAAGAGCCCACGCAGCCCACACAGGGGTCACTTTTAGAGTATATAGCTCTGGTGACCAGAGGGGAATGTGCTTCTTGGCTCCACACGACATCTCCTATGTAAGTCCATGTTTCTAAGATTGGGAAACATAACCAAACTACCTAATACATAGAAATAAATACAGAGAATTAGGCAAAATGAGGAGACAGAGGAATATGTTCCAAACGAAGACAAAACCTCAGAAAAAACTAAATAAGTGAAGATAAGAAACCTACCCAATAAACAGTTCAAGGTAATGATCATAGAGATGCTCAATGAACTCAGAGGCAGAATGGATGAATGCAGTGGGAAGTTTAACAAGGAGTTAGAAAATATAAGGATGAACCAAACAGAGCTTAAGAATACAGGGGGACAGGTGGTTACCAGACTCATCCACATGATCATTTCATGTTGTATGCAAATGTTAAATCACTATGTAGAACATCTGAAACTAACAATATTGTACATCAACTATATTTCAATAATTTTTTAAAATAAATAAATACATTTCATAAGGCTATAGCTGCCATAGATAATGACTCCTCTGATGGACGTGGGCAAAGTAAATTGAAAACCTTCTGGAAAGGATTCATCATTCTAGATGCCATTAAGTGTATTTGTGACCCATGGGAAGAGATCAAAATATCAACATTAACAGGAGTTTGGAAGAAGTTTATTCCATCCCTCATGGATGACTTTGATGGATTCAAGACTTTAGTGGAGGAAGTAACTGCAGATGTGGTGAGAATAGCAAGAGAACGAGAATTAGAAGTGGAGCCTGAAGATGTAATTGAATTGCTCCAACTCATGATAAAACTTTAATAAATGAGGAGTTGCTTCTTATTGCTGAGCAAAGAAAGTGGTTTATTGGAATGGAATCTACTTTTGGTGAAGATGCCGTGAAGATTGTTGGAATCACAACAAATGATTTAGAATATTACATAAACTTAGTTGATGAAGCAGTGGCAAGGTTTGAGAGGAGTCATCCAATTTTGAAAGAAGTTCTACTGTGGGTAAAATGCTGTCAAACAGCATTGTGTGCTACTGAGAAACTGTTAGCATAATGAAAGGAAGAGTCAATCAGTGCAGCAAACTTGATTGTTGTCTTATTTTAAGAAGCTGCCACAGCTACCCCAAACTTCAGCAATCATCACCCTGACCAGTCAGTAGCCCTTAAGGAGGGCAAGACCCTTCACCAGAAAAAAGAAGACTCAGATGATAGCATCTTTAAGTAATAAAGTATTTTTAATTATGTACATTGTTTTTTTAGACTTAATGCTATTGCACATTTAACAGACTACAGTATAGTGTAAACTTAACTTTATATGCACTGGGAAACAAAAAAATTCGTGTGACTTGCTTTATTGCAATTATTCATTTTATTTCAGTGGTCTGAAACTGAACCTGCAATATCTCCAAGGTATGCCTGTAGTCTTTCGAGACTGGCTTCCTTCATTTAGCGTATTGTATTTGATATTCACCCATATTTTTTCAGTGTATCATTAGTTTTTTGTTATAACTGAATAATATTTGTATGGTCTGGGTGTACCAGAGTTTATCTATTTACAATTGTAGGACATTAAATTGTTTATAGAGTTTTGGGCTTTTGTGAATAAAGTCTCTACGAACACTCAATTGTGAGTTTTTGTGTAAATTGGTTGTTTGGGGTTAAATACCTAGGAAGTGGGATTGTTGAGTCATATGGTAAATGCATATTTACCTTTATAAAGACTGCCAAACATTTTTACAAACTGATTATACCATGTTGCACTCCATCTGCAATGTATGAGAGTTCCAGTTGCTTTGCATCCTTGTCAGCACTTGGTATTGTCAGTTTTTATTTCATTTTTGGAATTCTAATAGGTGTGTAGTATTTTAATCTGCCTTTTCCTAATGAGTAATAATATTAAGCATCTTTTCATGCATGTTTTTACCATCCATATATTTTTTTGGTGAAGTGTCTCCACATATCTTTTGTCACTCCCATTTTTTCAGTTGAGTTGTTTATTTTCTCTTTATTGAAATTTTTAATATATTTTGCATATAAGTCCTTTGTAAGATACATGATTTGCAAATATTTTCTCAGTCTGTGGCTTGTCTTTTTATTCTCTTAACTGTATCTCTAACAGAGCAGAAGTTTTCGTTTTGATGACATTCAATTTGTTCATCTTTAAAATGGATCATGCTTTTATTGTTTGTTTTGTATTTAAGAAATTCTTGGAAGAATTAATATTGTTAAAATGTCCATACTACCCAAAGTGATCTACAGCTTCAGTGCAATCCCTATCAAAATTCCAATGGCATTTTTCACAGAGATAGAAAAAAAAAAAATCCTAAAATTTGTATGGAAACACAAAAGACCCAGAGTAACCAAAGCAATCCTGAGAAAGAAGAGCAAAGCTGGAGGCATCACGCTTCCAAATTTCAAACTATATTACAATGCTATAGTAATCAAAACAGTATATTATTGGCATAAAAACAGACACATAGATCAATGAAACAGAATCAAGAGCCCAGAAATTAACCCATACTTATATGGTCAATTAATTTACAACAAAGGAGCCAAGAATACACAACGGGGAAAGGACAGTCTCTTCAATAAATGGTGTTGGGAAAACTGGACAGCCACATGCAAGAAAAATGAAATTGGGCCCTATCTCACACTACATACAAAAATCAACTCAAAATGGATTAATTATTTAAATGTAAGACCTGAAACTGTAAATCTACTAGAAGAAAACATAGGGGAAAAGTTTCTTGACATTGGCTTTGGCAACAATTTTTTGCTCATGACAGCAAAGGCAAAGGCAACAACAGCAAAAATAGACAAATGGGATCATATCAACCTAAAAAGTTTTTGCACAACAAAGGAAAGAATTCAACAAAATGAAAGCAACCTATGGAATGGGAGAAATTTTTTTTTTTTTTTTTTTTTTTTGCGGTACTTGGGCCTTTCACTGTTGTGGCCTCTCCCGTTGCAGAGCACAGGCTCCGGACGCGCAGGCTCAGTGGCCATGGCTCACGGGCCTAGCTGCTCTGCGGCATGTGGGATCTTCCCGGACTGGGGCACGAACCCGTGTCCCCTGCATCGGCAGGTGGACTCTCAACCACTGCACCACCAGGGAAGCCCTGGGAGAAAATATTTGCAAACCATTTATCCGATGAGTTAGTATCAAAAACAACATGTATGACTCAATAACAAAATAATTTTAATCCAAATTAAAAATGGGCAAAGGACCTGAATAAACATTTTCCCAAAGAAGACATACAAATGGCCAACATGTACATGAAAAAGTGCTCATTATCACTAATCAAAGAAATGTAAATCAAAAGCTCAGTGAAATATCATCTCACCAAAGTTAAAATGTCTACTCAAAAAGACAAAGGGTAACAAGTGTTGGCAAGGATGTGGAAAAAAGGGAATCCTTGTGCACTGTTAGTGGAAATGTAACATTATGGAGGGTCCTCAAAAAATTAAAAATAGAACTACCATATAATGCAGAGTTTCAAATTTTGAATATTGATAATTGAACCAATCTAAATTTAGTGTTAAGATAAATGAAATGAGAACACTGGTTTAGTGGGCTTTTATTTCTGTGTGAATCTAGCTATTGCCTTTAAAAATAATTAACACAGCATAGCACCAAAAATCTAAATTCTTAAAAATTAGTGCCAAAGCACTTTCTTTTCTTTTCTTCTTGGAAAGTTTTCTTACTATTGTAACTCAAAGCCTCTACCTACTCATTTTTTTCAGTGAGTTAATTTTCTAGGTGATTTTATCATGTATATCTAAAAGTTTATGAATAATAGAGATTTTTAATATTTTGGCAGGGTAAATGAATACTACTTGAAATTTAAATTTTGCATAGAGTAGGAAGTTAAGGAAAAAATATGACTTTAAAATTAACCAACTTTTTATCTCATTCTAAGATAAATTAGCCCTTAGCATTTGGCCTGGCTGTTATAGTTTTTTTCTTTCTCTCTTTCTTTCTTTCTTTCTTTCTTTCTTTCTTTCTTTCTTTCTTTCTTTCTTTCTTTCTTTCTTTCTTTCTTTCTTTCTTTCTTT
>NC_041218.1:27882665-27896782 GCF_002837175.3 Physeter macrocephalus
TTTCTTTCTTCCTTCCTTCCTTCCTTCCTTCCTTCCTTCCTTCCTTCCTTCCTTCTTTCCTTTCATTTAGGTCCCTCAAGACCCACTGAAGTTTTATAAGAAGATTTACTTTTGCCTCAGTTGCCAGCTGTATTTGCCTTCTACAGAGTTTGCTGTATCATCCACCTCACACCACATTTACCGCTGTCGTCACTGCATTAACCTTGACAATGAGACTCAAAAACGAGAATCATGTTTGAAGTACAAATGTTTACTTCAACGACTTTACTATTCAGAAGCTGATTATGAAGATGATTCTAAAATTGCTTTCCTGATGCAGGTATGATCAGTAAATGTTGCCAATCATGGATGAAATTTGTCCATTGATTTTACAGAAAAGATTTCTGCTTTCCCATCCAAACCTATTAAAATAATGGTTCTTCTTCCTATGTTTATTCTTTGTGAAGCTTGCCTCTCTGGCAATTCTGAGTTTATATATGCAGACCTTGTGACAAAAAGTCATTTCAAGAGCTTTAGCTAATATGGTTTAAAATTTTTTTTTAAAGTTTTAAAACAGTTATTTCATTTCTTCCCTTTTCCCTCTTTTTTCATTAAAACAATGAAGTTTTTAATAACACTAAGTGAATTGCTTATTCTTTATTAAATCTTAATTTCCTCATTTGTAAAATGGGAATAAAATGATCTGCAGTAACCCTGAGGATAAGATGATAGTTACTAATGAATTTTGAAAAGTACTTAATACCATATAAATGTAAGGTAAAATTAGCATATTGGAAGAAATATATACAGCTTACTCTGGGTTAAAGATGCAGTCATGACTGTGAGATTGGTAACATATTATGGTTTGGGCAGAATGAGCAGAGATTTGATGAGAAATAAGCTATGTGGGCAGAAAATCTCATGACTAATGTTTTCCTTTAAAAAATATACTGAGTATAATTTGTTTTCTCAAGTAATAGAATAATTTAAAATTTTATGTTTAGAAGAAAACATTGATTTTCACAAATGTTTTGACATGCAGCTACAGGATATTCAGTACCTGACTGAGAACATCTGGGCATCCCAGTCAGTGCTCAGTGCCTGGAACGATCTCAATGATCTGGTCATGGTCAGGTGGGATAAGTCCTTGGAGTGGTCGCCCTGGAACTGCATTCTTCTTACCAAAGATGAAGGCACTACTCATCTCAAGCTAAAGAGTGTTGAAGAGGTAAGGAGGTCAAACTTTATTTAGGACCTTAATTTGGTCATTGGAATTATTAGAGGTAACTTGACTGCCTTTTACTACATTCCATGCATAAGTTAAATACTGCCATTGGATTAAGAAACAGGGAACCCATGGATAACAGTAACAAAATACATGGCTGGTATGTATGGCAGAGATTAAAATTGAAAGGAAGCTAAGACACATAAAAGGTAAAGATAAGACATCTGAAAGTCTTTCAAGTACCTAACATGAAACCAGACCCT
Organism: Physeter macrocephalus; assembly: GCF_002837175.3. Taxonomy (NCBI): domain Eukaryota; kingdom Metazoa; phylum Chordata; class Mammalia; order Artiodactyla; family Physeteridae; genus Physeter; species Physeter macrocephalus. Next base: position 27,884,133 of record NC_041218.1, read on the forward strand.
CCTAATAATAGCAAGTTCAAGCACATTAGTTCCACAGTAAATTCCATAAGAACAGGGATATTGTTTAGTTTATTTGTGTCTATATCTCTAATACCTACAACAGTGTCACAGACTAGGGAATTAATAAGTATTTGTTGAATGAATAAATGAATATTATCACCAGATAGGTATTTTGAAACCTAGAGTCTGTCCTTTGATTAATCATCACAAGTCTGCCTAAAAGCACAGTAGATTCTCAAATAAATTCTGTTCATAATTTTGTGCCCTAAATGACAATCATACTGATGGAGTATAGTTCTGAGGCTTCATTTTTCATTTGCTTCCAACTAACTAGGAGTGGGGAAAGCACTGTAAAAATTAAATACCATTTAATTCCAGTAATTTATAAGATGCAATCTGTAAAACATTTTGATGAACAGAATTGAGGGGTCCCTGATGAGTTCCCAGAAAGCTCCATTTATACTAAGCAAGCCTATGATCCCAACAGCTGATATTGATTCTCTGCCTTCTACTGATTAAACTGCTGTACTTTAATTCCATGCAAGATGTCAGCTAAGGGAAAATAAAGAAATGACTTCAAATATAATAGTCATTTTGAATCGTGCTATTTCCTGCCTGTGTTTTATTAGGGAGGGGGAAGGAGTAAAGAGGAGAAACTAGTAAAATTTTTAACTTTTTTGAATAATTTTCCATTAGAAGTCAGGCTAAGAAAAATTTTACTCTAGGGACTGAAGGAAAGGGTAACAAGAAACTGAAGCTATGTTAAATATTATATTTAGTAAACTAAGCTGCCTCATAAATATTTAATCACTGAAGGCCTAGCCAATACTAGCAATAGTGTTTCATATAGGACCCATAGTGGGATTGAAGTTCATTCCCAAAGCTGATATTCCACTGCTTCTTCAATTAATGCACACAACTCCCTTTGTGTATTTAATCAAATTACTGCAGTATCAAATTAAATGTTCTATTCACATGCATTTCTAATTTCAGGATCTTTTGAATGTCTGTAAATAGAGCTCCATTTATGCCAAGCAACCCTAGTGTAAATAAAGAAATGACTTCAAATATAATTGTCATTTCAGACAAACTAAAAAATTTGCCTTTTTATGGTTTTGGGCTGGTGTAATCTTTTAAGTGTTAATATTCAGCCTAGTTAAAGAATAGTTTATGTCTTATGGTAATTTCTGAATTTCCTAAATGCACAGAGGTGTTTGCTATCTCATTGAGTAAAAAAAATACTCAAAAATTAAAATAATCTTGACTCCTGAAATCATGATACAAATTGTAGGAAAAGCATGGAAAAAGACTTCTGTTCTTTGAACTGTATAGGAGGCAGATCAGTTTCTCCTGGTGTGTGCAATGGCCAGAGTAGGACAATAGTGGATTTAAAGTCAAAACACCTGACCCAGTATTTCCCCATTTCTGTCACTAACGATCTGCAGGACATTAAGACCTGCCTTCTTTGCTTCGCAAAATTTTATAAAAGTTAGTGAAAAACATGAAATTGGTACAAAGGATTAGAGTAGATTAGAGCTTTGAATTCTGGCTCTATCACTTATGAGCTGGGAGAAGTTGGGCAAGTTTGTTAATGTCTCAATGCCCTAGTTTTCTCATCTATAAAATGGGGATAATGGATATTGGATATTTTTCCATATTATATTATTCTTTAAGAGTTACTTATTGTTCCTTTTATTGTATGTACCATAATGTGCTATTCTCATCTTTAATGATTACTTTTTGCCTTTATGCACTTTGAAAAGGTATAAAGTTCTCTACATGTTTTGTTTAATGTTGTATAACAGAAATGTGTTAGTATTTCTTGAATGAAATATGGGCTAAGAAGTGTTGGAATAAGGCTAAGTGAGTATTTTGACCTGGTGAATTTGTCTGTAGAGAGGAAACTTTTTTTTAAAAATTGAAGTATAGCTGATTTATAATATTATATTAGTTTCAGGCATACAGCACAGTGATTCAATATTTGTATAGATTATACTCTATTTAAAGTTATTATAAAACAATGGCCATATTTGCCTGTGCAGTACAATATATTCTTGTTGCTTATTTATTTTTACATAGTAGTTTGTGCCTCTTAATCCATACTCCTATCTTGCCCCACCGCCTTCCTTTTCCCCACTGGCAGCCACTAGTTTTTTCTCTGTATCTGTGACTCTGTTTCTAGTTTGTTATATACGTTTGTTTTATTTTTTAGATTGTACATGTAAGTGATAATATAGAGTTTTCGTCTTTCTCTCTCTGACTTATTTCCCTAAGTATAATACTCTCTAGGTCATCTGTGTTGTTGCTAATGGTGGAATTTCATTCTTTTTTTATGGCTGAATAATATTCCATTGTGTATATATACATATATACCATAGAGAGGAAACTTTAAAATAAGCCCAGGATATTTCTACATAATGCTTTCTTTAAGAATGCCACATCCTTTGGCTCCTTTTCTCCAGGGCTTTCTTTATCTTGACTTGACACTATGGAAGGATCTTTCATAAGGAGATATCTAACCTTTCAGAAAACAAATTTTAGGAGGAGGTACAGGTAGTATTTGTGATTTGGTTGAAACGAAGAGTCAATTAAGATTAATAAAGAGGGGCTTCCCTGGTGGCTCAGTGGTTAAGAATCCGCCTGCCAGTGTAGGGGACACAGGTTCAAGCCCTGGTCTGGGAAGATCCCACATGCCGCAGAGTAACTAAGCCTGTGTGCCACAACTACTGAGCCTGTGCTCTAGAGCCTGCAAGCCACAATTACTGAGCCCACATGCCACAACTACTGAAGCCTGCACACCTAGAACCCATTCTCCACAACAAGAGAAGCCACCGCAATGAGAAGCCCACGCACTGCAATGAAGAGCAACCCCCGCTCGCCACAACTAGAGAAAGCCCGCACGCAGCAACAAAGACTCAACGCAGCCAAAAAAACCAAAAAGCAAAAAAGATTAATAAAGAGAATAGACGGTATTTATTAATTCAACCAGAATTTGCTTTTCAGTATGCCAGATATTGTGATAAGTGCTTGAGGAAAAGCAAGGAAATGTAATGGATACAATACTTCATTGTTTCAGTTGCATTTGAGTTTAGCTGCAAATAACAGACTAAGCCATATAATGACTTAATCAAATATGAGGTTAGTTGTCTTATATAATAGGAATCTAGAGTTTGGCATCTGGGGACTTGTATGGTAGCTCCACAATGCTCTCAGAAACCCAGGCCTTCTAACTTCTTCCTCAGCCATATTTAACCTTTGGCTTTAATCCTAATGATTGTGTACTCTTAAGAGACAGATAGCTACTTCATCTTCTGCATTATATCCACCTCCTAGATATGGCAAAAGCCTAAAGGTACTTGACAGGTGAGTCTTGCCACTACTAAAAAGCTTCCCTGTAAGCTTTATCCAATGACTTCTTTTTAAAAAATGTACATATATGCATGTGTGTATATATAAATATATATATTTCTGCCATATATATGTGTGTATATATATACACATACACACATATGTATATATATATATATATATATATACACACATATATATGTCAGAAACTTGTCATATGGCCACCCCTAGCTATAATAAAGCCTAAGAAAGCTGAGCACATCACAAAATACAAAATAAGGCCCCTATATAGAGTCAGGCCTCTAAATATGAATGCAAGAGAGAATGAATATTGGGTTGGCAACTTGCAGTGTGCCCCTCTCATTAGAAAACAGATTGTCTTATAATGTGGCAAAGCTACATAACAGAGAAAGTTCAAAGTGCTGCTATAGCTGTGGAGAGACAAGAAGCCTAAAAATTAATTATGAACAAATAAAAATGGAAAGGCACAAAGATTTGATAAAGGCAGGAAAGTTATTTTCTATTTAGAAGACAGAGAAGAGAAACAGAAGAGAAACAGTGCAGGGACTCATATCTAAGGTAGTAAAAAGGGTGACTAAAGAGAAGCTTACATTGTCACAGCACCATTGTGATCTTTATTTTGAACTCTGGAGATATAGAGGGAAGGACTAGTTTTAGAAAAAAAAATTCAGGTGGGTAATTGTATCAGTATTGAAATAGATTTAAAGAGAACTAAGGTGACAAGAGCATTCACACAAAAATATTGATTGACTCTTTACCTTATGGTTGCAAGACACACATGTATGAAAAAGACCCAGTTTGAGGGACTTCCCTAGTGGTCCAGTGGGTCAGACTCCACACTCCCACTGGAGGGGGCCTGGGTTCGATCCCTGCTCAGGGAACTAGTGCTGCAACTAAGACCCAGCACAGCCAAAATAAATAAATAAATATTTTTTTTAAAAAGACCCAGTAAGGGGTCTTCCTTATTATCATGGAAGAGACTCGCAAGTAAATAGTGAAATTCAAGGCAGAATGAACTAAATATTACAATTAAAATACATGAAAATGCTTGCAAGTATGGAAGAAGGAGGGGTTAGTTTAGACTTAGAGAGGTCAGAGGGAGAATCAAGAAAGGCTTCCAAGTTAAAGCGTCATAAATGCTGAGCTCTGAAAGATGATGGACAAAGTGAGAATAAATGTTTTCTGGGCTGAAAGAACTGAGAAGTAAAGGCACTGAAGCATAAAAGTGTTTTTACTTGGCAAAATATATTTGTGACATTTAATAGAATTTGATTTTCTTTTCTTTTCAGGGATATGAACCCTTGTTTATTCACAAGATCAAACACAAACATTTCCTGGCTAAGAACTATTTTTCACAAATTCCAGTGCTGGCTTCATTTTTACTTGGTGATGGTGAAGTAGATGAGATCAGAAAGAAACATCAATCAGAACCAACATCTAAGATTATAGATATCCACAGGCCTAGTCCTTAAAAGATCCAGGACTATTTGTTTGATGATCAGCATTTTTGTCCACTGCTAATAGAGTAATACAGAGGTCACACAATACAGAAGTAGAATTTTATCTTTTATTGATTTTAATTGTTTTTCATAGTGTCATAAGTTGTATGAAGAGGAAACATCCCTATACAAATGCTTTATTGTTAGTGTTAAATTTAAATATAATTTTGTTACTGAAATTATTATTTTAAAGAGAACATTTTATTTTTACTTATTTTCACATTAAAACTTTTAAAAATTTCAATTACATTATATTATAGTTAAAATAAACAGACAAACAAAAGCTAGGCTTAACTTTCAACTCAAAAAATTTATTTTAGAAAAATATGTAGTTACAGGAGAATAGTCAGTATACGGATGAGAGGAAACATTATAGAATTCTCTTTCAAGAAAATCTTTACATATAGGATAAAAGATGCTATGTTTTAATATAGGGATTTGAATCTTCACATTTTATCTTCTACTTTCATCTTCCATTCTTCTCAAAATTTCAATGAAAAAACAAACTATAAACAAACAAAAAAGTTCATTCCATACTGGAAAACAGGGTGAACAGTGGAACAGTGGAACTATATTTTATTTTATATTTATTTTATATAATATAAAATATAATATAAAATATAAAATATATTTATTTTATATTTTATTCTATTATATTCTATTCAATGACGAAACTCTGTAAGAACAATAAAAAAGGTCAAGTAAACTATAACAATTCCTTTCCCTAATAAACCAAAGGAATAACCTTGACCACATGCATGTCAGGGACATACAATGATGAACAACGGTATATGAGTCAATCTTAACAGGAAATAGGTTCAAAATAAGATAACTCAAGGAGAGTTTATTTACAAAGGGACTTCTTATAAAGCATGAGCAGTGTGTAGGAAAACTAAGGGAATAGTGTAGGAATGTCGGGTTGCTATCAGATAAGCTGTGTCTACCCTAATCTCAAATGGATCTGGGGAGGGAACGGTCTGGGAACCCAGAAGGAGAGTGTAAAGGAGATAACTGAGAAGATCAGTGAGCAACTCTCAGGGCCCTAGGTGATCTCATGAGCTAGAGAAATAAATATTCTGACCTCACACTTCTCTCTTCCTCCAGTCTCTTGCTTGGGTTTCCCATTGGAAGAACCCAAAAGGAAAACAGAAAAAATAGAAGTCTGTGGACATCATTCATATAGCTTCAGGGCAAAGATCAGAGGAGACAAGTGGGAGAGTGGATTTGGCTGGCTAAAGAGAAGACATCCAGCTAGAGAGAAGAATTAAAAATGAAAGTGAGGAGCTGTAATTCAAGTAGCAATATTTCATACACACACAACGTAATTATATATATTTGTGTATATTATACTTATATATAAGTATATATATGTGTGTATGTGTATATTATATATATATATATAGAGAGAGAGAGAGAATTCTCTTAATTTCAATCAGTAATTAATGAGGCTGTTATCTCAAGTTTAGTGATCAAGGAGTCAAGGAATTCAATCTAAATATTAATATTTATTCTACATAAATATTTACCAACATTTTAGCAACATATTTTCTAGGATAGCCAGAGTCTTTTTACTTAGCAAAAGCATGGCACATGATTATTGTTTTTAAGGAACTAAACATTGAAAATGGAAGCACTATAAAGCTGTTGTTATTTTCAAGTTTTCATAGACAATTCAGATGTTCTGGGAACTTTCTAAACAGTAAATTACAGATAGGATTAGATTGGGGACCATTCTGATCACTAATAAACAGGTAAAAATTTAACACAGACAAAAGTGGGTTTACACTGGAATGGAAATAACCGGATTTTCACAAGACAGTTCAGGAGAAACCCCCAGGTCAGAGTAGGAAGAGCCGAGGAGGCAGCAGGAAGGGCTGGGGCAGTGGGGGTGTGGGGGGGCAATAGTCAGATAGGGGCCAATAGAGGACTTTGAGAGTTCCTCTATTGCCCTAGGAGTAAAGCACTTGCTTATAGTAATGGAAGACTTGTGGAGTACAACTGGTGGGGGGCAGAGCGAGGGCAGGCAACCAGAGCTATTGAATCATACATGAAAAGGGGCAGCACCTTAACTTAGGGCTGGGAAAAATAACCACAAAGAGCAAAAAAAAAAAAAAAACAGGCTCAACAACAGAGAGACTTTGCTTAATAAGGTCAACTCTTCTGGGTAACTCTTTTCCATCCCATTGGAACTACAGCTCTCATTTTACACAGGTCTCCAAAAATCCACAGCAGAAGGGGCTAGAGATGGTGTCAGGCTAGAGAGCAGCCAGCAGGGAAAAAGTCCGGTTGCTGCCTGGTAGAATCCTGGCACCAGGGTACTGGACAACAGCCAGTTAAGAAGTTAAACTCCCCTGCCTTAGAAGGACCTGCATTTCTCTAGTTTATGACCTGATGAGCACACCTCCCCTGGCCCACTAACAAATGAAACTGTAGAAGGTGTTTCCTTCTTTCTCCTTTAGGAGGACTATATTATATGGATAGAGGCCTGAACAGTAGAACAGAACAAAGTTTTATATCCCAATATTGCAAAAACAAGCTGACCAAAGATAGTCACCATATACGTAAAGATTCAAAAATCAAAAAAGGGATCCTTTTGAAGAATGAGAACAAATATTCATTTAACATATCTCAACTATATTAAGGACATTTGATAGCATTTTTCATCTTTTGGAAAAAAATACTGGGAAAAAATGCTATTACATAAATCATTACAATAAATAAGTAAATAAATACAAAAAAATAAACAATTGCTGAATTAGAATAAACAACACACTAATGGCAATGAAGAGCAGGTTTGGTACTTGAAAGCTAAAGCTAATACAGGGATTGGGTGGATTAGCTCAAGATAGTCCCCTAGAGATTTCCCTGGCAGTCCAGTCAGTGGTTAAGACTCTGCATTCCCAATGCAGGGGGCATGAGTTTGACCCCTGGTCGAGGAACTAAGATCCTGCATGCCACATGGTGCCGTCAAAAAAAAAAAAAAAAGAAAAAAAAGATAGTCCCCTTGAATTCAGAGGAAAAGTCAAAGAAAGAGGAAGATGAGCAAAAATGATAAGTCTAACAGCTTTGCTTTGTCTACACTAGAAATAACATAAGCCTAAAATGGAGTAGAGAAGGAGAAACAATTAGCAAAGAGAGATTTAAAGCTAATTTCCCTAAGCTAAAAAGGCATATATCCATAGCTGTATAAAGGATCTACCAAGTACTGGGAAAATTAATATAGAGATACACATAGACACAACCTCATGACATTTCTGGATTTCAGAAATGTTGGACAAATTCTATAAGCATTCAAGTTGAAGAGGAAAAGCCACAAGGAAAAAAGTCAATAACAACAGCATAGATTTCTCTTCTGCAACACTTAAGTGCCAGAAGGTGAAGGAGGAACATTTCTATTGAAGACTTTTGAATTTTGAGGGTGAAAAAATGACCTAAGAATTTTACTTTCAGGCAAATTTTTTTTGGTGAAGACAACAGGAAGACATTGTTAGGCAGGAAGCATGTCATCAATCTATGTGTACTCATTCTGTCCTCCAGCTGACCTCAGAACTATGGAGGTAGGGTCTGGGCATGATATTGTATATGAGAGATGGTAGTGAGCACTCTACAACTTCAAGATCCTTTCTAAATGCTCATCATTTGTGTGGTTATGAAACAATGCAATGAACAAAAATAAATTTTCAAATAAAAATCTATACTGCAAAAAACAAAAATATGAATCAACAACAACAAAATACCCTGAATATTGTCACTAAATGTCTGCTGTAGGAGGGTTCAGAGGGATAAAAGTGTTCCAAATCTTTTCGAGGGGAGACGAGTAAATGGATATATAGGTAGGAAAGTTGGTATTCAAATATTTAGTTTAAAAATTTAAATGCAACTGCTAGCAGAATGAAAATGGTATTATAAACTCCACATTTCTAGAGAGAAAAAGGGAACAGCAGCAAACTTGAGAACTATTGTGAAATAAAGGAGTTTTGTTTGTTTGTTTTTTTAGGTTAGTAGGAAGTATATATAAGAGAAAAACAAGATTAAAAATATCACAGTGCATAAATTTGAATGGGTTAAAATTCTAGTAAAGGATAGTTATTCTTCGATGGTATCAAAGGAGTGAACTACAAGCTGTGTACCAGATATGTACCCCCAATAAAATGACATTTAAAGATACATAGTAAAACTATATCAGTCATATACAAATAGACAACAAAATAGTTGGTGGCAATATTAATATCGAGGATGAAATTGAGAAGAAAAAGAGCAAAACAAGTTACTTTATTTTGATAAATTATTATTCACGATATAAATGAATAATTAATGTCTACATTGGGTATGAAAGTAGGCTTAAAACAAAAAGTCAGTTGGGAAACAATTCTCCATAGGTTTTTAACATTTCTGCACATCTTTTGAGCAGAGGTACTTAGTTCTCCTTTTTTCAAGGATGTTTGTAAAGCAAGCAGTCTTGGAAGATAGAGATAGTGTTTACTGTTCCCTGTAAAAGATTCAGAGTCTCTAAGCCCAGCATTCCCAGTCTATAAAGCAGCTCACTGTGTGCATGTGTCATCTGGACTTTGTGTCACCCTGAGGGATTTAGGGCAAAATGCTGATATTCTGGCTGCTGCTGTTTCTGTGAACAATAAATTGTGCTTTATCTCTGACCCAGGAGTCTCATGTCTTTTACTATCATTTATGAACTTGTGGCACCAAATTTGTTACCTTGCAATTAGGACAGCATTTCAGATATGTCACAGTTCTTGATACAGATAACCTTAGAAATGGGAAAAAAAAAAAAAAAAGAAAAGAAATGAGTCAAGAGGTCCAAAATGCTGTTTCTCTTCTCTTTCCAGGAACACTGGGTGATTGATTGCAATTCTCCATCCTCTTGAAGTGAGGCAGGATTATGTAGCATGCTTTGTCCAATGTAATGCAAATAAAATTATCTTGTGTCACTTTTGAGCACTGAAGGAATGAAAGATTCTGATTCTACTAACTAAATATTCTTCTTCTAATAAATAGAAAAAGAATGAATACTCCCCAATTCATGAGGCCAGCATATCCTTGATATCAAAATTTGACAAGGATAGTACAAGAAAGAAAATGATAGGCCAATTTCCCTGTGAATATACATGCAAAAATCCTAAACAAAATATTAGCAAATAGGGGGTATAGCTCAGTGGTAGAGCTTTTGACTGCAAAATATTAGCAAACCAAATCCAAAAAGTGTATTAAAAGATAAAAGCATATGGTTTTTCCTAGATATTCTTCATGTGCTTCTTCAGTTCTACCTTCCCCCCTTCTCTTCTCTTCTTTGTGCCCTTGGAGGCTGATATTTATGTAGTGCATCAATGAGTGCATAATATTCCTCGGTTGGGTTTGGTCAATAGGAAGCATCAGCAGGAAATTTGAGGTCTGAGAGAAAGAGGTTGGGATATTTATTACCCTGGCTTCTCCCTTCTGCCTTTTGGTCTGTTGTTGTCAAGTGACGGCTTTTATCTGCCTAAGACCACAGCTGTGGTTGGATGGTCGCCCCTCCTTCTCTTCAACTCTCTTTGAGTTCTGGGGCTCATTCCTTCTTTTTACTTCTTCAGCTTATGGGTGATAATGGCTTTCTTTTGTAGCTGGGTTAAGGTGCTTCACTTTTTCTTTTTGATTTCCTTAAACAAGGTCACCTCCTTTGTAAACAGTCCTTTTACTAAATACTTCTCAAATAGGCCAGTTTGAATCTGCCAACAGGTTCTGCGGGACCATGAACAAAGCAGTAATTGGTACCAGGAGTGGTCCCAGCAAACGGACTTTAAGATGTAATCCTAGGCTCGGGCTGCTTACATGTTTGAAGAGCATGTGGGTACCCTCCATATAGGAAATGGGACACTGGTAATATGCAGTGGTAGCATCATGATTACTCAAAACTTCACCAGTGGAGGCATGGAACGGGGTGCAGGATGGCCAATAAGCTTAGGGAGATGAAATGGCTAAGGCAATTAGTCAGTTTGATGACAAAGATTGTGGCATAAGATGGGTATTCTTACACTAGAGAGAGTACATAAAGAAATGGATATATTGAAAGCCTTAAATGTCCAATACAGACCCAGACAGAAATTCAGAAAGCCCTTAAGACAGCTCTAAAGAAATTATCTCCTGCATATACAGGGAATACGTGGCTAAGGATTAAGTCTGAAGCCTGACTGTAATGTGTGTAGAGTTGTCTTGTCAATTAGATGTGCACCCAGGTTAGATCTCATGCTAAGGTAAGGATACTGGTGAGGAAGAACAAGGTATGGTCTGGTTTGAGTTAGCCTATATACTGAAAGAGTTTCAGGAGTGTGTCAATTTTTACTTAGATTCAGGGGAGTATATTATAAGAATTTATTGTAAGGGTGTTAGACTAAAAAGGATAAAACAAAAGATTATATAAAGCCAAATTGATGTTCTTGCCTAGAATTCAAGATTTAATGTGTTGGCTTGAGGCCCTGAGAATTGCTATATGTGTTAACTGGAGCCTAAACTCAAAAGTGACCTATATCAGTGAGCTTGAAATGCCAGAACTCCCCCTGGAAAATATTAGGAAGATGGGTTGTTGGAGTGGATCTGTTATGTGCAACTTTCTCAGATGCCTCTTAAAGGTGTCTATACTCCACAAGAGGGTCTTCACCAAGACATTAAAAAATGCGATCATAAGTGGATTACCGGCATCCTTGAAAAACTCTATGGTGACTGTTCCCTGTAAGCTGGAGATGACAGTGGTGGCTGCAGTGGAATTTGACAGCCTGGTTTAATGGGAATAATGCAATACCCAATGCTAGAAGTCAGGCTGAAACGTAAGCATCAGAAAAAAGTGGGCAGTTATAATAAGAACCCTAGGGGCAGAGAGGTTTGTTCCTGCAGGGATTTATAACAATGGTTAATTGATAATCAGATCCACAGGCATGAAATGGACTGCTGTATTAGTTTTTTAGAGGCTGTAACAAATTACCACAGATTGGGTGGTTTAAAACAACAGGGATCTCTTCACCCTTCTTCTGAAGGCCGAAGTCTAAAATCAAGGTTCAGCAGAGCCTCATTCCCTCCGCATGTCCTATGGGAGAATTTCTCATTGCTCTTCTAGCTTCTGCTGGCTCCAGGCATTCTTCGGCTGCTTTGGCTGCATCACTCCAATTTCTGCCTCTGTGGTCACTTGGCCTCCTCCTCTATGTGTGTCTGTGTCTTTTCTTCTGTCTCTATGATGACACTCTTCATTGGGTTAAGGGCCTACCTGGGTAATCCAGGATGATTTCATCTAGAGATCCTTCATGTAATCACATCTGGAAATATTCTTTGTTCACATAAGGTCACATTGACCAGGTCCATGTACTGGGACATGGATATATCTTTTTAGGAGCCACCTTTCAATCCACTGTGGCAGTATGGTTCTATAGGATATATATGAGCAGAAAAATTCCAGTTCTGAAGGGCAGAAAAAAAATTAGTTAAGGTATGGTAGTGAGGAATCTTGGTCTCTTACCAGAGTTCTCAAACTTAAGCTATTTCACAGATGTTAAAATATAGAGGCATATTAAAAATTTTAAGAGTTTATCTGAGTACAATCTCTTTGAATTGAGCCGTGTCAAACCTTAAGTGGTTAGGGGCGTTCTGCCAAAAGGAACCAGGGGAAAGACTTATATTGAGAAAGTGTGGAAACAAAGAACAGAAATTATTATTATTATTTTAACATCTTCATTGGAGTATAATTGCTTTACAATGGTGTGTTAGTTTCTGCTTTATAACAAAGTGAATCAGCTATACATA
>NC_041218.1:27897716-27914278 GCF_002837175.3 Physeter macrocephalus
TAGTTTATTTTTGTTTTTATTTCCATTTCTCTAGGAGGTGGGTCAAAAAGGATCTTGCTGTGATTTATGTCATAGCGTGTTCTGCCTATGTTTTCCTCTGAGAGTTTTATAGTGTCTGGCCTTACATTTAGGTCTTTAATCCATTTTGAGTTTATTTCTGTGTATGGTGTTAGGGAGTGTTCTAATTTTATTCTTTTACATGTAGCTATCCAGTGTTCCCAGCACCACTTATTGAAGAGGCTGTCTTTTCTCCGTTGTGTATTCTTGCCTCCTTTATCAAAGATAAGGTGACCATATGTACATGGGTTTATCTCTGGGCTTTCTATCCTGTTCCATTGATCTATATTTCTGTTTTTGTGCCAGTACCATAGTGTCTTGATTACTGTAGCTTTGTTGTATAGTCTGAAGTCAGGGAGCCTGATTCCTCCAGCTCCATTTGTCTTTCTCAAGATTGATTTGGTCTTGTGCGTTTTTACCTTGCTCCTTCATCTTGCAAGAGATTTTTGTGCATTAATTTTGTATCCTGCTACTTTACCAAATTCATTGATTACCTCTAGTAGTCTTCTGGCAGCATCCTTAGGATTCTCTATGTGTATCATGTCTTCTGCAAACAGTGACAGTTTTACTTCTTTTCCAATTGGAGAACAGAAATTATTTGATTGGCTATAACTTAAAGCCTAGTTGGGTCTTTGTGATTGGTTGTCCTTAGCATTTTGATTTCGTAACCTTGAGACACTTACAGGCTTAGATTTTTGGTTTCCTTATGTACGTTGCCATGGCATTAGAGCTCCCTCAGTCTAATGGCTTTCTTGTTTAATTAATTTAACACAGACCTACAGACTCTTTATGCAGGGAGAAACTGGCTACTCTTTAAAGAATGACTCTTCCACAAACGTGTGTTTACTGTGTATGTTCCTCCAAGCCTTCTCCAATGGGACCTATCTCATTGACAGTGCCCAGGAGGAAACAAATACCCAGACCTTCTAAGTGCTCTTAGATACTGGCTCTGAGATGACTCTGATCTCCAGAGATTCAAAACATCACTGTGGCTTACTGGGAGTCTGTGATGGCTAGGCAGTAAGTTGGTTCCTGCCCCAAATCAATTCAGCAATGAGTGCCTGGCAACCACAGAACCATCCTGTGCTCATTTCCGCAAGGTTAGAATATAAAGTGGAAATGCATATACTTAGTAACTAGCAGGATTCTCCCATATGTTTGTTTCCTCATTTATGCAGTGAGGATTATTATAATAGAAAGGGCCAAGTGAAAGTCCCTGAAACTGTCCTCCAGATCTCTCCTTTCCCCCCAGAAAGAGTAAACCAAAAGCAATACTGCATCGATGGGGGAATTGATGCCACCAAATACCGGGAAGCTTAGGATTCCTACCAGAGTCCCATTTAATTATGCTTTGGGCTGGTGCAAATCCTATCCAGATCTTAAAGAAAAGCTGTGGATTATCATAAAGAAAATCAGATGATGGGGCTTCCCTGATGCCGCAGTGGTTGAGAATCCGCCTGTCAATGCAGGGGACACAGGTTTGATCCCTAGTCTGGGAAGATCCCACATGCCGTGGAACAACTAAGCCCGTGAGCCACAACTACTGATCTTGTGCTCTAGAGCCCGTGAGCCACAACTACTGAGCCTGCATGCAGCAAAGCCCACGCGCCTAGAGCCTGTGCTCTGAGATGAGAAGCCACTGCAATGAGAAGCCCACGCACTGCAACGAAGAGTAGCCCCCGCTCACCGCAACTAGAGAAGGCCTACGTGCAGCAGCAAAGTCCCAACACAGCCAAAAATAAATAAATAAAATAAATAAATTTTTTTAAAAAGATAATCAGATTATGATGCCAGTTGCAGCTCTGGTTACAGATGTGACATCTGTGGTATCATGTATTATATTACCTTCAATCAAGGAACTCGCTTTACAGAGGCAGAAGTGAGACAATGGGTCATACTCACAGAATTCACCAATCTTACCATGTCTCTATTACCCAGAAATACCTGACTTGATAAAACTCTGGCATGGCCTACTAAAGGGTCATGGCACCCTTTATGGCACCATCTGGGTGACAACACCCTGAGAGGTTGGAGTGCTGTCCTACAGGATATGGCACATGCTTTAAATCCTTGGCCAATAAGTGGTGTCTGCCTCACAGCCAGAATGCATAGACTGGGAAAAAATGGGTAGAGCTGGTTAATGGATGCTGCTGTCTTATCTTAAGAATGCACAGGACTAGGAACAAAAGAATAAGGCTGAGTGTGTCCTGTTTCACTATTATACTGCATAACCTATGCACATCCCTTCAACCTTGGACTCAATGAGTGTGTAGACTTTTATGCACAGGGAGGAATCTCTCCAGGGAACACAGTAATAGTCATAGTAATAGTCACAGTGAATTGGATTTTGAGACTCACAAAGCAATTCTTTAGAGAGCCCAAATGGTTAAGTTAGTGTGTCGTCCTAAGTGAACAGGTCATAATTTCTCTTTTCCACAGGTTGAGAGCTACCAATAGCTGGTTGAGAAGCAACATTTTCCACATTTTTTTGGATATAAGATTATTTTATTCTCGTTAGGTCTCACAATAAGATTCCCTTGCCACTCCAAATTATACTCCAGGTAGTATGCTATGGTACCCTTATAGATACAATACACCATGTTGCTTTATAGGAATAATGTATCATTCCATAACGGGCATTATGAAATTTCATTTTGGACTCTAAAAACTATCACACATTATATTTTATAGAATCATAATATATATTTAAAAGAAAGACTTTCTGAGGGAGAACCAAAAAAGTTTAGTCAAAAATAAAGTACTGGATGCTCTTGGCTTGAGAAAAATGTGTTTATCATGTTGGAGTATATAGTCTGTAGATATCCATTATATTCAGTTAATTGAAAGTGTTGAATTCAACTATGTCCTTACTGATTTTCTGCCTACTGTATCTATTTCTAATAGAGGGGTGTTGAAGTCTCCAACTATAAAAGTGGATTCATCTATTTCTCCTTGCAGTTCTATCAGTTTTTGCCTCATGCAGTTTGAGGCTCTGTTGTTAGGTGCATAACACATTAAGGATTGCTGTGTCCTCTTGGAGCATTGACCCCTTTATCATTATGTAATGCCACTCTTTATCCCAGGTAACTTTCCTTGTTCTGATGTCTGCTTGATTTAAAATTAATACAGCTACTCATGCTTTCTTTTGATTAGTATTAGCATAGAATATCTCTTTCCACTCATTTACTTTTAATCTGTATAAAAATTGTCTTTATATTTAAAGTGAGTTTTATGTAGGCAACATATAGGTGCATACTGTTTTATGATACACTTTGACAATCTCTGTTTTTTAATTGGTGCATTTAAACCAGTGACTTTCAAAGTGATTGTTGATATAGTTGTAGTAGTATCTCTCATATTTGTTACCCATGTTCTTTGTTTCTACTCTTGTCTTCCATTCTTTTTCTTTTTTGGTTTTAACTATTTTATATTAATCTATTGTCTCTCCTCCCTTTATTATATTTACTCTAATTTTCTCATGGTCTCATCAGTTATACCTTTTTTTTTTAAAGTGTTACTTAATGGTTACCCTAGAGTTTGCAATATACCTTTACAACTAATCTGAGTCCACTTTCAAATACCACTATACCACTTCCCAGGTAGTACCAGTACCTTATAACAACAAAATAATCCTAATTCCTCTCTCCCATCCCTTGTATCATTGCTGTCATTTGTTTCACTTATATATAAGTATACATGAGTATATATATAGTTGAATACATTTTTGCCATGATTTTGAATGAATTTATCTGTTAGATTAATTAAGAATAAGAAAAACAAAAGTTTTAATTTTATCTGCACTTATTACAGTGTTTTTGATCTCTAGCATTTCTTTTTGGTTCTCTCTTAGGATTTCCATCTCTCTGCTTACATTGCCCATCTGTTCATGCATGCTTGCCTACTTTATCCATTAGAACCCTTAGCATATTAATCATAGCTGTTTTAAGTTTCTGGTCTGATAATTCCAATATCTCTGCCATATCTGGATCTGGCTTTGATGCTTGCTCTGTCTCTTCAAACTGTGTTGTTTGTCTTTTAGTATATATTGTAATTTTTTTTTTTAATAATGGGTCATTAACTAGGTAAAAGGAACTGCTGTAATATAGGACTTTAGTAGTGGTGGTAAGGTGTAGGGGGAGGGGAAGGGTTCTATAGTCCTGTGATTGAGTGTGGGTCATTTAGTGAGTCTGGATTGTGAACTTCACACGTACTTCTTGGTTTTTGTTTTCGTTTTTCTTTCCCACTTAGTGGGACAGGATGGGCTAGAGTGAGCTGGAGTTGGGTATTTTCCTTCTCCCGGGTCCGTTAGGCGCTGATAAAGTCCCAGTAGGTTTGTCTCTGATTAAATAGTTTCTCCTGAGGGCAGAGCTTGTTCGGAAGAACTGAATAATCTGGCATATTTTGAAATGATTTATTTACCCATTCCCCCTGAGCATGAGGGGATTTTTCTCTAATCTTCACTGTGAGAATCTTATAGAGCTCCAGGAAATAAAACTTACAAAATGTGGAGATCTCTGATGCCTGGATTCCCCTGGATTTTCTATCTCTCAGACTTGTCCACACTGAGCCTCTAGCAATTCATCAATTACAGTTCAGGGTCCCTACCCTGGCTCTGGTTCCCATGGAGGTTTCTGCTCCAATAGGTTGTGATTCTCTGTATTTGCCTGTCTTTCTCTCCAATATTGGGAGTAGGGGTTCGTCCTGTGACCTCACTTCTCTTACAAATCTAAGAAGAGTTGTTGCTTTTTCAGTTTGTTTAGCTTTTTACTTGTTAGGGCGAAGTGGTGACTTCTAAGCTTTTACTTGCTGGATTGGAAACTAGAAGTCCCCTGGACGCTCTTGACTTGGAGAGAATTCTGATAATCCTTTTACCAACTTAAATTTAATGCACTGCAGATTTTAAAGAACATTTCTTACAGTAAACAAAATCTAATACACATAAAAATAGATTAAAATGTTATCAATGAATGTTAAAAAACATATACCTATACTGAATTTTCAACCTTAATGAGTCAGGAGGAAATATTTCCATTAAGTTCCCATAAATGTGCATATTTATGTAATCAGGAAAGGAAAATACATACTAAACTACGAATCTTTCAAATATGAACAGTTTGTGATAATGACCGAGAGTCAAAGTCTGCTTTTCATAGGATCTTGTGGACAGCTGTTGCAAGATGTTTGTGAAATGTAAACTGAATTTGAATTTCTTCTCTCCCATACACAATGCAGAATTGAATTATAATCTTAACAAATACATGCGAAGAGTGATTGTTCTCAGATTCTAGAGAGTTGACATTTTTACATTGTGTCGAAACTGAAATTAAGAGTGTATCAAGGGCTTCCCTGGTGGCGCAGTGGTTGAGAGTCCGCCTGCCGATGCAGGGGACACGGGTTCGTGCCCCGGTCCGGGAAGATCCCACATGCCTCGGAGCGGCTGGGCCCGTGAGCCATGGCCGCTGAGCCTGCGCGTCCGGAGCCTGTGCTCCGCAACGGGAGAGGCCACAAGAGTGAGAGGCCCGCGTACCGCAAAAACAAAACAAAAAGGGTGTATCAAAACAGAATTCAGCAATGTTTAATCATTGCTGATTCAAGTGACTTGATGTGAAGACGAATATAGGGGATGCACACACAAATGGATTTGAACAGAGTATAAAGTTTTATACAAGTCAGAAGTCTGAGTTTTTTCTGACTCTCCAACAGAATGATACACTGAAGTTTGGTGTTTTACATCAGTGTTGGATTTGTGAATTGACTTAGGTACAAGAACAAGTAATTGAAAGAAGGAAATTCCGTTATTCTTTCCTAATAGCTCTTCAAATTGTTATCATCTAACTTATAAGCCTATCCCTCTTTGATAAAATGCATTTTCACATGCTGGATATTCCTCCTGGTTTTCTTTTCTACCTTCACTCCCCTGCTTCTGCTTATTCCAATCGTATGTATTTTTCAAGGTCAGCCCAACTGTACCTCATTCAGTCATTTACTCATTTATTCAACACATATTTCTTGAGTTTAATATGGACTAGTTATTATGCCTTGGGGCCATATGTCAAGTAAAATACTATTCATGCCCTCAAGGAACCCATGTAGACAGACAGACAAATAATTGCAGACTTTCTGTGTCTCCTCCTCTGTAAAGTGAAGTTGGCATTATTTCAGCTGCAGGATTGTTAAAAATTAAAGTGTGTATATAAAATATACGGGACACAGGAAGTGTTAAATGTTTGTTTAATGAAGGATTAGTGTATTTTTGCTTTAAGTGATTTATAAAACAGTATAATCTTTCTTTTATTATTTAATATGCAGTATGTTGATAGGAGACACACAGAATTAGGTTCACCCTTCAATGACTGGTCATTTTCTTGGTGCCCTACATGGTTATTCACGTACTGTGGGGATTCGTCCAAAGCCGTTGTATCCTAATTTGGTCCCAGCGTGATCCCTTATTCTCACTGTTTCCTTTTAATGTACATGAAAACGATTCAAAAGAGACAGAACTCTACTTTCTGGAGGTGAAGGTTTCAGGTGTATAAAGTGTGAACATCTACTGCTGATACCTTGCTGCTATGAATTTTACAAGTGTTCAAGAAATTATTATGAACTTCCGTGGCACTTCCTCAGAAAAAAATTTCCCCAACTTCACAAGAGCTTTATCTGCAGATGGATTGCTGTCTCTCTCCTCCCACTCAGCTTGGCTGCCTGCTAATGCTTGTGTTTGGCAGCTTCCAATGGTCTTCCTAACCTGCATTTATCTTTCCCAAATTAGAGGCAGCTGGGCAATTTTAGGAAGACAGCAACTCACTAATTCTCTCTTTTCTAATTTGTAAAGCCAGTAATTCTCTGAAACTTCAGGAGGCTTTGAAACAAAGAACTGTATGTGGTCTTAAACTTTTTAGGCTTTATTAGTTTACAAATATTCTCTAACAATGTGAAAGTTTTAAAAATATCAATTATTAGGATAAAAAATTATATATTTTGATAGCTCTATTCTCCTTACCTGTTTTTAAATCAATATGAATAAAACCAGCTGGAGTTGGTCTCCCAGTGTGAGTAAGAAACTAATTTCTATTATGCACAGCAAGTAGCCAGGAAAAGACCCTTGAGTTGAAAAAAATTTTTAAGTTGCTTTCTAATAAAGAATAAAAAATTCTTATTTGCTAAACAAAATCTCCAGCTGTTTTATATTAACAATATATTTTTGTAATTGTTTTCTTTGGACAAAATTCCAGTGATATTAACTATATTTAGCACAAATTTAGTCTGCTATTTTTTTTCCAGCTCTTTAATTACCTTATTATTTGACCTAACTCATCTTGATCTGCCTTTTAAACCATCTTTTCCCTGTGAATAACTCTTAAGGATAAACTTTATTGTGTAAGCCAAAATGCCACGTACTGTTCAAGCTCCCTCCATGAGTTATGGAAATGTGGAGAAGGAAAGTGGCCTTAGGTATTTGACACATCATAACGATGCTTTGTTTTAAAAACATCAATACAAAATGCTATGAATAAAATGCTATGAATAAGAACTAGCAAAAATAGTCGAGTTATTCTTTTAATAAAAACTGTATTTTATAAGACATAAATCTGGCCATGTCTGGCTCATAAAAAGGATGCCAAATCCCCCAATATACCTATAATTATTTACAATTTTTATTTGCAGTGACTGAAGTGTACATAAGGAATTAATTTTTATTGCATCATTTTATTGTTGAGGTAAAATTTGTAAATATTGAAATGTGTAGATCCTAAATTTATAATTCAGTGGATTTCAAAAATGTATACACCTGTATAACCAACATGACAATCAAGTTATAAATCATTTACATTACCTTAGAAAGTACTTTTGTGACCCATTATAGTCAGTTCCTACCCACCATAGATAATCACAAGCCTGATTTCAATGATCAAACATTAGCATTGCCAGTTCTTGAGTTTTATAAAGGACTCTTGTGCTTAGCTTCTTTTGCTCAATGTAACATTTTCAAGACTCACTGATGTTGTTGGATGTCTCAGCAGTTTGTTGATATTTACTGTTGAGTGATATTTTATTTGGATTGTTTCCAGTTTTTTTGACTATTATAAATAAGCTCCTATAAACTTTCTTTTATCAAGCCTTTTAACAGACATGCTTTTATTGCTATTGAGTAAATATCTAGAACTGAAATTGTTGGGTTGTAGGCTAAGTATATCTCTGACTTCAGCAGAAAATCCTAAACGGTTTTCCAGAATTGGTTGTATTATTTTATACGCGACCGCCCCGCCGCCCCCCCCACCCGCCAACAGCGTACAAGAATTTTCTTTGCATCCTCACCAGCAATTGGTGGTGTAGGCCTTTTTGTCATCTTGGTGGATATAAGTGGCATCTCATTGTAATTTTAATTTGTACTTCCCTGATGACTAATGATGTTGAGCAGTTATCATGTTCATATTGATCATTCTTATGCGTTCTGTTGGAATATGTTTTTTCAAGTGTTTTGCCCATTCTTTAATTGGATTGTTTGTCTTATTATTTAGGTGTAAATGTTTTTTATAAATTCTGGATACAAGTCCTTTGTTAGATACATGTATTGTGGATATTTTCTCTTAGTCCCTGGCTCTCTGTTTAATTTTATTAATGGTGTCTTTTCATGAGTAACAGTTTTTAACTTGTTAAAGTCCAATTAATCAATTGTCTCTGGTGGTCTGTGCTTTTTGTTTCCTCTCTAAGAAGAGTTTACCTTCCCCAAAGTTGAGCAGATATTATTTCCTTCTACTTTGTACTTTAAGCTTTACATTTAAGTCCTTGATCCATCTTGAATTAATTTCTGTACATTATGTGAGATAAGGATTGATTAAAGTTTCCTTTTTTAATTAAAAAAAATTTTTTTACATCTTTATTGGAGACTAATTGCTGTAGTTTAAGCTTTACATTTAAGTCCTTGATCCATCTTGAATTAATTTCTGTATATTATGTGAGATAAGGATTTATTAAAGTGTCTTTTTTTAATTAAAAAATTTTTTTTACATCTTTATTGGAGAATAATTGCTTTACAACCTTGTGTTTCTGCTGTATAACCAAGTGAATCAGCTTTTTGATTTTTTTGGTTTTCAATTTTTTTTGAAATTACAAAGAAAGTTTATTTTATATAAAATTAACTCATGCCTGTGATGAAAAATATTCAAATAGTAATACAACTTAAATATTCATAACAATTTCTATTCAATACTAAATCTACATATGCAATACTTTTCTCTCTTCCTTCACATTCTCTATCCCCCCTCAGGCCCCCCTCCTCAGAACATTAACACTCCTGAATAACACATGGTAAAACTCTTAATGAACGGGTGTTTTTCTCCATAATTTCTTTTTAAACTCTATTTAAAACACTTGCAAACTATATATAAAGATCAGTGATCCTGTGCATAATGTCAAAAGTTTGAACGATGTAACTCAAATGCAATAGGCTAGTAGCTGGAAATTACTCTGTTTCTAAAGTTTCTTTTTGTTTAATATGGAGGATATCTAGTTGTTCTTGTACCATTTGTTGAAAATAATATCTTTTCTGCCTTCTTTTATTGGTACTTTAATTGATTTTCTCTATTGATTGCTATATATTTCATTAATACCTGCTCTTTTATTAAGTCATAGTTTCTATTTTGGGGGGGGTAATACTTAGCTTTTCCTAATCTTCAGGTGAAACTTAGTGAATTGATTTGAAACCTCTTTTCTATCCTCGTAGAAACATTTCATCCTATAAATTTCCCTCTAGGCAGTGCTTTAGCTATATTCAACAAATGTAATATGTTATAATTGCAATATAATTTTATTTTATAGAAATGCAAAATAGTCAAGTGCTATTCTTTGAATAAAATCTATATTTTTCTCTCTTTTTTTTTTTTTTTGCGTTACGCGGGCCTCTCACTGTTGCGGCCTCTCCCGTTGAGGAGCACAGGCTCCGGACGCGCAGGCTCAGTCGGCCATGGCTCACGGGCCCAGCCGCTCCGCGACATGTGGGATCTTCCCGGATCGGGGCACGAACCCGCGTCCCCTGCATTGGCAGGAGGACTCTCAACCACTGCGCCACCAGGGAAGCCCAAAATCTATATTTTTCAAGGTAAATATTCAGTCACATGTCTTTTATATATTTGACTCTGTGCATATAATATTACTCAGATTCATATAACCTAAAGGCACATTTCTGAGAAGAAAAATTTGAGGCAGGTTTTTATTCATATGCAATTATATGTGTAGTCCATAATTTGACTTTGGGCATAAAAATTACTTCCTCTAAAATAATATATGAGTATATCAGATCGACTGAATTTATTAGTTTTTTAAAACTACCCAATCTAAGAAATGAGTGTTCATTCAAACTAAATTTATTTTAGTAGTTTACTCATGTATGAAATCCAGATGTTGAATGTTTTCAACTGTTAATATCAAATCAATCTGAGTTTTCTCTTTTCTCTCTCGCTTTCTTTTTCTGTTCTCTGAATTGTTCTGATGATGCATTATAAGTGAGTTCATATTTAATGAAAGAGATTGACCATATCCCTGGGAAGGGGTGCCAATCAGGAAACTAAATAATACACTCTGTGCAACGGTCTGTATTTTCATTTGCCAACGTTACTCAGGTAGAGAAATGCAGCCCCACTTCACCTGTCCAAAGCAGAAATGCCAATTAGCATTTCCACAGTATGTTTGTCTCATTTACACACACATTAGCTAGAGTAATGCGGCTAATTCCGAAGGTTGAACAGGAAATCTAACTTAAGATTTTATAGTGTTCCCATATGTGTCGTTTAGGCTGGAATGTATATGCATACCACAGCTAAAGAATGAGAAAGTGTTATTGAAACCTACTGTGGGACATTTGAGGAGACTTGGGCTTGAGTTCTGATGCTGCATTTTACTATGTATTTAACTTTGGATAAGTAACTTAATTTCTTCATCTTTACAGTGAACTATTTGGCCCAGATAATCTCTGTGGTGCTTGCATTTCCAGAATTTTAGGTCTACAATAAACACAAACCAGACCAGAATTTGGATAGGCTCAGGAGAAGGGTAACATCTGAACTGTATTGTCAGAGTTCTTCCGAGGTGGTTGTTGATTCCTCTCCCAAACTGTACCACAAGGGAGCTTTCTCTAGATTCTCCCCAATCATTTCAGTGAGTGCCTTGTGAGGTTTTTGGAGGAAAAGCGTGCAAGAAATATGAACACCTTTTATCTCTGGATATCTGGTCTTCAGGAGCTTCACACTGTCTTACTAGCCTACACTCATCCCTTTGTAATTTATTAACTTTTTTCAGCTGACTCTTTACTGGTATCTGTGGTATCTGACAGCATCCACCCTAGATAAGCAACTGCTTCTCCCTGCAAGCCCCGTCGGCAGATTTCTGGTCATTTGTTTGCCTTGTGCCCTCAGTTGTCTGATTGGTCAAAGGAAACTTGTTAATTTGACATTTTTCCAGCTTTTTCTTTGTTGCAAGAGTGGGAATGATGCTCTTTCCAGTTTCCAAGGTGAAACTGATACAGTGGCAATTGGATATTCTTCATCATCCACTTAACCACCTTTTCAGGGATGATATGTATATTATATTTTCACAATTCTACCTCCCTCACAGAACTTTATCTTGATGAAATTACTATATATTAATGCCTGAAAGTCTTTTATTGATCAGTACAGTCATACTTCTCTGCAACAAAACATTCATACAAACTGGAATTTCAATTTTTTTGGCGATGTCATTTAATTCCTTAAATACGTGAATTGCATGCTAAAAAGCATATAGAGTTCTATCTTCAAAAATAATTAAAAATAATATTTAATAATATTTATTTATATAAATATTTGAATACAAAATTTACAAATAACTTTTACTGATCAGTTGGTTAATTAATCAGTTGGTGATTCTTCTTTAATTTTGTGCAAGGCAAAGAACTGAAAACCACCTGGCTTACACTAGAATTTGTTACTCAGTGATTATAATAATTTACTTCCCTAATTCTGAGAATTAATAAGACTTACCAAATGACTTACTAATCATATCTATTATTTTATTGTGTTTCACTTAGAGACTTTTTAAGTCTTTTTTTCACTTTTTAACCCAATATGCCAAGAGAAGTCTATGAAAATTAAAATATTGTTAATTTTAAAAGACTTTTGCCAATACAGTATTTTGGTTAAGAATGCTTTTTATTGTATTAGATATTTTTAAAATATTCTTTTCAAAACTTAAGACTGCAGATTATTGATTTAATTCATGGAATTTGCGATGGCTATGGAACACGCCACTTAGATCTCTTGCTGTGGGGAGAATAACTGGCTGACAGCCCCAGTTGCTGCTTCCTGGATCCACTACTGTGTTAGCGCTGAAGCTGGACTTTCTTTGGCTGCTCCCAACCAATGGTGGGTAAAGCAGTGCTAGCCCATTCCTGTGAATATGATGTTCCTTTAACAGTCAGCTTTGGCTCAGGACTATCCACATCCATAGTTAAAACTTTCTCAGAACTGCATGGCAGTCTCAGGTTTTTCCTGCTCTGTTCTTTCTTGCTTTTCTCTTTTCGTAGGTGTCAGAGCTGCATTGTAGTCTAAAGGCTATCCTGCCAACCCCAGCTCCTTTCTCATTTTTCTCCATAGGATTTTTTTCCTAATAAGTCTCTTGCCTGTCTAATTCTGTCTTGGCACGTGCTTCTTGGAGGACCTGAAGTAACATAAATTTCTGTATATCTGCCATTTAATGTAATTAACAAAGCCAATCCTCACAATCAACACAATCAGTCAAATTAGACTTCCTTTCTGTCAGAAAGTCTGGCTCCCTTTTTCAGTTTACACAAACAAATACAAAATAATGAATTTTCAGGATATAATAAAAATGTCTAAGATAAATTATGGAATAAATCTCATAAAAGATAAAAAGCAGTCAATTCAAGATTAAAATTATATAAGAACTAATGTAATGAATACTACTGTAGCTAATATAACTACTGTAATTAAGTTTTTGGAAGGTTTTAAAGACAAAAACTTATGTAATTATTCATTACTAATTTTACTAATGCATTATATGAATAACTAATATAATTTATTTAAGAGGCAAAGAGGATGCTAAAAGGGATAGTATTCTTTGAATAAATGGGTATACATTCATATATTAGACTCTGATGTTCAGCTTTGGGGAATAATTTTAAAAGAATTATGTATGAAAAGTCAGAAATAACTCCATTAATTTCTTTAGGTGTTAAGATTAAGCTTTTCCTATGTAGTAAGAAAAGAAAGAAGTATATACTACTAAAAACTAGTTGATCCAGTAGCTACTCTGTATTTTTATGTATTCTTAATATGTAGAATATGGTAAATATGAAATTTTTTATAAGGTGAATTAAAAGGATGGAATGAAGATTTTATTATATATACTACATATAATATACATATATACATGAGACATATGTGTGTATATCTACATACATTTTATAATAAAATTTGACAAAATAGGTTCTTTTTTAAAATTTTTTTAAATTTTATTTTTTTATACAGCAGGTTCTTATTACTTATCTATTTTATACATATTAGTGTATATATGTCAATCCCAATCTCCCAATTCATCCCACCACCACCACCCCCCACCACTTTCCCCCTTGGTGTCCATCCATTTGTTCTCTACATCTACATCTCTATTTCCCCCTTGCAAATTGGTTCATCGGTGCAATTATTCTAGATTCCACATATATGTGTTAATATACGATATTTGTTTTTCTCTTTATGACTTACTTCACTCTGTATAACAGTCTCTAGGTCCATCCACGTCTCTACAAATGACCCAGTTTCGTTCCTTTTTATGGCTGAGTAATATTCCATTGTATATATGTACCACATCTTCTTTATCCATTTGTCTGTCGATGGGCATTTAGGTTGCTGCCATGACCTGGCTATCGTACATAGTGCTGCAATGAACACTGGGGTGCATATGTCTTTTTGAATTATGGTTTTCTCAAGGTGTATGCCCAGTATTGCTGGGTCATATGGTAATTCTATTTTTAGTTTTTTGAGGAACCACCATACTGTTCTCCATAGTGGTTGTATCAATTTACATTCCCACCAACAGTGCAAGAGGTTTCCCTTTTCTCCACACCCTCTCCAGCATTTGTTGTTTGTAGATTTTCTGATGATGCCCATTCTAACCAGTGTGAGGTGTTACCTCATTGCAGTTTTGATTTGCATTTCTCTAATAATTAGTGATGTAGAGCAGCTTTTCATGTGCTCCTTGGCCATCTGTATGTCTTCTTTGAAGAAATGTCTATTTAGGTCTTCTGTCCATTTTTTGATTAGGATTTTTGTTTTTTTAATATTGAGCTGCATGAGCTGTTTATATATTTTGGGTATTAATCCTTTGTCTGTGATTCGTTTGCAAATATTTTCTCTCATTCTGAGAGTTGTCTTTTGTCTAGTTTATAGTTTCCTTTGCTGTGCAAAAGCTTTTAAGTTTCATTAGGTCCCACTTGTTTATTTTTGTTTTTATTTCCATTACTCTAGGAGGTGGGTCAAAAAAGATCTTGCTGTGACTTTTGTCAAAGAGTGTTCTTCCTATGTTTTCCTCTAAGAGTTTTATGGTGTCCGGGCTTACATTTAGGTTTCTAATCCATTTTGAGTTTATTTTTGTATATGGTGTTAGGGAGTGTTCTAATTTCATTCTTTTACATGTAGCTGTCCAGTTTTCCCAGCACCACTTATTGAAGAGACTGTCTTTTCTCTATTGTATATCCTTGCCTCCTTTGTCATAGATTAATTGACCATAGGTGCGTGGCTTTATCTCTGGGCTTTCTGTCCTGTTCCATTGATCTATACCTCTGTTTTTGTGCCAGTGCCATGTTGTCTTGATTACTGTAGCTTTGTAGTATAGTCTGAAGACAGGGAGTCTGATTCCTCCAGCTCTGCTTTTTTCCCTCAAGATTGTTCTGGCTATTTGGGGGTCTTCTGTGTCTCCATACAAATTTTAAGATTTTTTGTTCTAGTTCTGTAAAAAATGCCATTGGTAATTTGATAGGGATTGCATTGAATCTGTAGATTGTTTTGGGTAGTATAGTCATTTTCACAATATTGATTCTTCCAGTCCAAGAACATGGTATATCACTCCATCTGTTTGTGTCATCCTTGATTTCTTTCATCAGTGTCTTATAGTT
The DNA here is from genome assembly GCF_002837175.3 of Physeter macrocephalus. Lineage (NCBI taxonomy): Eukaryota > Metazoa > Chordata > Mammalia > Artiodactyla > Physeteridae > Physeter > Physeter macrocephalus. The sequence continues at coordinate 27,912,937 of NC_041218.1, forward strand.
TTCTGAGTAAAGGCCTTTTCCTCCTTAGTTAGGTTTATTCCTAGGTATTTTATTCTTTTTGTTGCAGTGGAGAATGGGATTGTTTCCTTAATTTCTTTTTCTGATCTTTTGTTATTAGTGTGTAGGAATGAAAGAGACTTCTGAGCATTAATTTTGCATCCTGCAACTTTACCAAATTCATTGATTAGCTCAAGTAGTTTTCTGCTGGCATCTTTAGGATTATCTATGTATAGTTTCATGTCACCTGCAAACAGTGACGGTTTTACTTCTTCTTTTCCAATTTGTATTCCTTTTATTTCTTTTTCTTCTCTGATTGCTGTGGCTAGGACTTACAAAGCTATGTTGAATAATAGTGGTAAGAGTGGACATCCTTGTCTTGTTCCTGATCTTAGAGGAAATGCTTTCAGTTTTTCGCCATTGAGAATGATGTTTGCTGTGGGCTTGTCATATATGGCCTTTATTATGTTGAGGTAAATTCTCTCTATGCCCACTTTCTGGAGAGTTTTACACAGAGTTATAAAGAATTTTTATAAATGGGTGTTGAATTTTTTCAAAAGCTTTTTCTGCATCTATTGAGATGATCATATGGTTTTTATTCTTCAGTTTGTTAATATGGTGTATCACATTGATTGATTTGCATATATTGAAGAATCCTTGCATCCCTGGGATAAATCCCACTTGGTTATGGTGTATGATCCTTTTAATGTGCTGTTAGACTCTGTTTGCTAGTATTTTGTTGAGGATTTTTACAACTATATTCATCAGTGATATTGGTCTGTAATTTTCTTTTTTTGTGGTATCTTTGTCTGGTTTTGGTATCAGGGTGAGGTTGGCCTCATAGAATGAGTTTGGGAGTATTCCTTCCTCTGCAATTTTTTGGAAGAGTTTGAGAAGGATGGGTGTTAGCTCTTCTCTAAATGTTTGATAGAATTCACCTGTGAAACCACCTGGTCCTGAACTTTGGTTTGTTGTAAGATTTTTAAACACAGTTTCAATTTCATTACTTGTGATTGGTCTTTTCATATTTTTTATTTCTTCCTGGTTCAGTCTTGGAAGGTTATACCTCTCTAAGAATTTGTCCATTTCTTCCAGGTTGTCCATTTTATTGGCATGGAGTTGCTTGTAGTAGTCTTTTGTGATGCTTTGTATTTCTGTGGTGTCCATTGTCACTTCTTTTTCATTTCTAATTTTATTGATTTGATCCTCTCCCTCTTTTTCTTGATGAGTCTGGCTAAAGGTTTGTCAAATTTGTTTATCTTCTCAAAGAAGCAGCTTTTAGTTTTATTGATCTTTGCTATTGTTTTCTTTGTTTCTATTTCATTTATTTCTGCTCTGATCTTTA
>NC_041218.1:27914290-27935095 GCF_002837175.3 Physeter macrocephalus
CTCTGATCTTTATGATTTCTTTCCTTCTACTAACTTTGAGTTTTGTTTGTTCTTCTTTCTCTAGTTCCTTTAGGTGTAAGTTTAGATTGTTTATTGGTGATTTTTCTTATTTCTTGAGGTAGGATTGTATTGCTATAAACTTCCCTCTTAGAACTGCTTTTGCTGCATCCCATAGGTTTTTCATCGTCATGTTTTCATTGTCATTTGTCCATAGGTATTTTTTTATTTCCTCTTTGATTTCTTCAGTGATCTCTTGGGTATTTAGTAACGTACTGTTTAGCCTCCATGTGTTTGTGTTTTTTACGTTTTTTTTTCCCTGTAATTTATTTCTAATCTCATAGTGTTGTGGTTGGAAAACATGCTTGATATGGTTTCAATTTTCTTAAATTTACTGAGCCTTGATTTGTGACCCAAGATGTGGTCTATCCTGGAGAATGTTCTGTGTGCACTTGAGAAGAAAGTGTAATCTGATGTGGTCAGTTGTAATGTCATATAAATATCAATTAAGTCTATCTGATCTATTGTGTCATTTAAAGCTTGTGTTTCCTTATTAATTTTCTGTCTGGATAATCTGGTGTAAGTGAGATGTTAAAGTCCCCCAGTATTATTGTGTTACTCTTGATGTCCTCTTTCATAGCTGTTAGCATTTGCCTTATGTACTGAGGTGCTCCTATGTTGGGTACATATATATTTATAATTGTTATGTCTTCTTCTTGGATTGAACTCTTGATCATTATGTAGTGTCCCTCCTTGTCTCTTGTAACATTCTTTATTTTAAAGTCTATTTTACCTGTTATGAGTATTGCTACTCTGGCTTTCTTTTTATTTCCATTTGCATGGAATATCTTTTTCCAACCCCTCATTTTCAGTCTGTATGTGTCCCTAGGTCTGAAGTGGGTCTCTTGTAGACAGCATATATATGGGTCTTGTTTTTGTATCCATTCAGCAAGCCTGTGTCTTTTGGTTGGAGCATTTAATCCATTCACATTTAAGGTAATTATCGATATGTATGTTCCTATTACCATTGCCTTAATTGTTTTGGGTTTGTATTTGCAGGTCCTTTTCTTCTCTTGTATTTCCCACTTAGAGAATTTCCTTTAGCATTTTTTGTAGAGCTGGTTTGGTGGTGCTGAATTCTCTTAGCTTTTGCTTGTCTGTAAAGCTTTTGATTTCTCTGTCATATCTGAATGAGATCCTTGCTGGGTAGAGTAATCTTGGTTGTAGGTTCTTCCCTTTCATCACTTTAAATATGTCATGCCACTCCCTTCTGGCTTGTAGAATTTCCTGCTGAGAAATCAGCTGTTAACCTTACGGGAGTTCCCTTGTATGTTATTTGTTGTTCTTCCATTGTTGCTTTTAACAAGTTTTCTTTGTCTTTAATTCTTGTCAATTTGATTACTATGTGTCTTGGCATGTTTCTCCTTGGGTTTATCCTGTCTGGGACTCTCTGCACTTCCTGGACTTGGGTGGCTATTTTCTTTCCCATGTTAGGGAAGTTTTTGACAAAATCTCTTCAAATATTTTCTTGGGTCCTTTCTGTCACTCTTCTCCTTCTGGTACTCCTATAATGCAAATGTTGGTGCATTTAATGTTGTTCCACAGGTCTCTTAGGCTGTCTTCATTTTTTTCATTCTTTTCTTTTTATTCTGTTCCATGGCAGTGATTTCCACCATTCTGTATTCCAGGTCACTTATCTGTTCTCTGCCTCAGTTATTCTGCTATTGATTCCTTCTAGTATATTTTTCACTTCAGTTATTGTATTGTTCATCTCTGTTTGTTTGTTCTTTAATTTTTCTAGGTCTTTGTTAAACGTTTCTTGCATCTTCTTGATCTTTGCCTCCATTCTTTTTCCGGGGTCCTGGATCATCCTCACTATCATTATTCTGAATTCTTTTTCTGGAAGGTTGCCTATCTCCACTTCATTTAGTTGTTTTTATGGGGTTTTATCTTGTTCCTTCATCTGGTACATAGCAGGCTTTAGGTTTGTAGTTCTCTTGGTTTTGGTGTCTGCCCTCTGGTGGATGAGGCTATCTAAGAGGCTTGTGCAAGCTTCCTGATTGGAGGGACTGGTGGTGGGTAGAACTGGTGTTGTTCTGGTGGACAGAGCTCAGTAAAGGTTTAATCCTCTTGTCAGCTGATGGGTGAGGCTGAGTTACCTCCCTGTTGGTTGTTTGGCCTGAGGTGACCCAGCACTGGAGATTACAGGCTCTTTGGTGGGGCTAATGGTGGACTATGGGAGGGCTCATGCCAAGGAGTACTTCCTAGAACTTCTGCTGCCAGGGTCCCCATCCCCGCCATGAGCCACAGCTACCTCACGCCTCTGCTGGAGACCCTCCCAACACCAGTAGGTAGGTCTGGTTCAGTCTCCTTTGGGGTCACTGCTCCTTCCCCCGGGTCCTGATGCGCACACTACTTTGTGTGTGCCCTCCAAGAGTGGAGTCTCTGTTTCCCCCAGTCCTGTCGAAATCCTGCAATCAAATCCTGGTGGCCTTCAAAGTCTGATTCTCTGGGAATTCCTCCTCCTGTTGCCGCACCCCCAGGTTGGGAAGCCTGATGTGGGGCTCAGAACTTTCACTCCAGTGGGTGGACTTCTGTGGTATGTGTTCTCCAGTCTGTGAGTCACCCACCCAGCAGTTATGGGATTTGATTTTATTGTGATTGTGCCCCTCCTACCATCTCATTGTGGCTTCTCCTTTGTCTTTGGATGTGGGGTATCTTTTTTGGTGAGTTCCAGTGTCTTCCTGTCAATGTTTGTTCAGCATTTAGTTGTGATTCCGGTGCTCTTGCAGGAGGGAGTGAGCACACGTCCTTCTACTCTACCATCTTGAACTAATCTCTGAAAATAGGTTCTTAATTGTATTACTTTATTGTATGCTTTAATTGGCTACTTATGGTACCCAATGGGATATTGTGAAAAGGGAGATGGAAAATAGAATTTACCTGATGTTAAGAAAGAGTGCAAATGAATGTTGAGAAATTAATTCCTTTAAAACTATGGGTGCCTTTACATCCCTTAAAAGTCTTCCTGTGCCCTCCTTGCCCCAGGGCCACTCATTCTTTAGGTTGAAAATTGCTAACTTTGCCTTCCTTTCTCACACTATTGCTGGCTTTTAGCTCCCCTGGTGCAAAAGTTCTGGGGGCATCCCTGGCCTAACTTCTGTAGACATTCGAGCGTGTAAACCTATAGTACGGTCAGAGGAAGCAGGAGAAAAAGAAAAAAGGAGAGAAAGGGATTAAAGAAGAGGAAGCTAGAAAGAGGAAAGATGCAAATATCAGTCTATCTATCTATAGAGAGAAGGAGATTATACACACACATACGCACACACACACACTCACAAGGATGAAGAAGATGCATCAACTAAAAGAAAACAGATATAATGCTTAGTACTTTGAAAAGTATTTGGTCAAGATAACTTTTACATTTTTTTTTTTTTTTTTTTTTTTTGTGGTATGCGGGCCTCCCTCTGCTGTGGCCTCTCCCGTTGCAGAGGACAGGCTCCGGACGCGCAGGCTCAGCGGCCATGGCTCACGGGCCCAGCCTCTCCGCGGCATGTGGGATCCTCCCAGACCGGGGCGCGAACCCGGTTCCCCTGCATTGGCAGGCGGACGCGCAACCGCTGCGCCACCAGGGAAGCCCAACTGTTTTACATTTTGATGTGAATGTTAGGGTGAGTTATACCTTCTCTTTGACATATCTATTAATCCAGTTGTTCCTAAGTAGAGAGTCCATTGAAATCACCAAGGGAGCTTTAAAAAAATCTGGAGCCCAATTCTTTTTTAGACTTAGTGAGTCAGAATTTCTGGGGTAGCATCCTGGAGTATCTGGAGGCACTTGAACAACCTATTGTTTATGTGTATTATTGCATCCTCACAAGACACCTTCAAGATCTAGGAAACTTGAAACACAATGCGAGGACATTGAGGGAGGATGACAGAGAAGGGAAGAAATAAAATCCTCAGGAGTTAGAAAATGAGAAAATAATGATAGAGCTTGCTTTTGTGGACATATTTATGGAAAAGAACAAGAAGAAATCCATATGAATGCAGACCTCCCTCAATTTCTGAGTTTCAGAGGATAGAGAAGAGAAAGGATTAAATGGGCATGCTAGGGTGCTAGAGGGACTGGCTGACCAGGGACAGGGCACAAGGGTCTGGAAATGTTAGAATGAGAGAGGGACTGGGAGGTGAACTGTGCTAGCAAAACTTTATCCATTTCTTAAACATGTCTGGACCTAGATGGCCCTAAAGATTCTTCCTCTCATCTTTCTAAGTCTCATCCTGGAGAGAAGTAGAGTGGTCATCTGGCTCCACCCCTCCGTCTGCCCTGCCCAAGTCCCTGCTTCTAGTGTCTCTCTCTCTTCTGCCCACTGCTCGCTCCCAGACACTACTTCTCATCTCACAATTTTCCCCTTTCATTTCAGATTTCTTTCCAATAACATTCACCATCTATGTCTGCTTAACCTTCTATTTCCATGGTGAGTCTTGTTCTTTCCATAATCAATGGGGGTGAACTCTTGTTACCTGTCCCTTAACTGAGGAATGAGTTAGTTACTGGGAAGAGCACTGGAAATCGGCTAGTGATCAAGTGCATTTTCCTTTCACCCTCCCCTCCCCAAAAAGGAAGTAACAAACGTAAGAGTGAAAATGGATTCCAAAATGCTTTCGCTAATGAAACCCAGCACTTTCACTTGTTAACCATTCCACAGTCTGAAAGTCCTCCCTGCTGGGAAATTCCTATTACCTGACCAATCTTTTTCATGTCACAGACCAGGCCTATGTCCTCTGTTCCATTGCAAACAAAGATGGAGAACCATTTTTATCATTTTTAAAGTAACAATCTCTCATTTGATACCTAGAAATATCACAGTTAACTTCTTTACCCAATATTTCTTCATGTCCAGAGATATTATCATAAATTTTGAAATTCTTTATTTAGGGACACACTACAGAAATCTTTTTTCACCCCATTTCCTTTAACTCCAGCTTTACTGTCTGGGAGGTGCCACAAGGCAGTTTTCCTCAAGGCCATTCCTGATTTCAGGGGACAAAACACAGGCTACCCTCTGTAGGTGTATTGACTCATGCCTGCTATTTCTTCTTGAGTCCAAGTCTGTAATCGGTTCCTCTGTAAGTCTCCTTCTTTGAAACTAAATGTTCAGAAAGGATATCTAAACTGATGTGCGGCTGAGTTTTTTCAGCACAAGTAATCTCTCAGACCTCTATTTTACTATTCTTCATTCCAGCTATTAAAATTCATAGCAGCAAACTCTGTGAAGACTGGATCTATGTGGGCTGGAGATAAATTTAGGCCTTCATGGAGCATGTCACTCACAAGGCAAGAAAATTTCAGGATGGTCTCTTTGCATTTGAATTTTAAAGCACTACAGCAGGAAGAAAGGACTGTTGCCAGTGTAAATTTATGTATGGATATGGCTTTTGAAAAGTATCTTTAGAATCAGCATATGGATCACGAGATCCTATAATAAGCTTGGATAATGAAAGATCGCTTATTTTTATTTCACTTTATTTTTAAATATGAATTTATACATTTTAATATCCACAAGAGCCAAAACTATATTTCTACAAGAGAAAGAATTGGATGGTAATACAAAAGCTTGAAGCCAATTATCTCCTACCAAACAAAGTTATATGATGATCTCGTTTGATCCTTGGGAAGACAATGTGAAGTAGATGAAGTCTAAACAGTGGCCATGATCTGTAAAACTAGTCTTTTTATTCTAGTGGCATACTCTTTCCCAGATGGAAGTAATACTATAATGTTAATTTTGACACACATAGGCATAGAAAAAACATTATTAAACAGCAAAGTGTTAAGATCATTTATCATGGTATTATATGACTATGTAAAAACTCACAGAAGTGTCCACCACGAAGAGAGAATTTTACTGTATGTAAATAAAAAGAAAAGATTGACTATGATGTGGAAGGAACTAAAGATGGAAGATAGACTGTGACAAATGATTTTAACTGTAGTTCAAAGGAACGGCATAACTGCACTGAAGGGGTTGGGAATGAAAGGAACTGGCTTAAGTAACTTTGAAAAGCAGAGTTTTGACTGGATAATGTAAGACTAAAGACAAAATTACTAAACATAGTCACTGAACACTGGTTGGTAAATGTGTTTCCTGCAGCAGTATGGGCTAACAATACTGAAACTATATATAAGCTAGAATGGAACAAACAAGTTAATGTGTTGTACATAATGTCAGAAACGGTTTCTCACTGTTGGAAAAAGACATTACAAATAAGGGAAGGGGGAAGGCTAGAACTGAACCCTGTGGCACTAAATTAGATTCAGAGGTATCAATGTAAACTCATGTTTTAAAATATGCAAAGAGATAGATACAGAAATAAATATGTATTTGTGCATATTTGTAGGTAAGTGTATATACACACATTTCTTAGCTCTGTCCACTGAGGGGTCCTACAAGCTTTGATACCCCAGTAGCAGTGAGCACACTCAATGCCTAGATCTTTGTTTCTAAATATCTTTCTCTATAAAAAGAACAACGTTCCTTGGAGAAGTGGTTGGTTCCAGGGCTGGGACAGGTAAAATACAAGATGAGCCTGTAATATGTCATAGTTCCAGAAAGTATAAAAGTACAAAAGGGTAGAAGCTTGTCAAGAGAACATAGGAGTAAACCTGAAGGAACTCCTAATGGGTAAAGTTGGAAAAATTTGAGAAAGAAAATAAATAATGGTCATTTGGATTATAACCTGAGATGGTTAATTTTATGTGTCAACTTGACTCCACCATGGTGCCCAGATATTTGGTCAAACATTATTCTGGACGTTTCTGTTAAGGTGTTTTTTAGATGATATTAAGCAGATTACTTTCCATAATGTGGATGGACTTCACCCAATCAGTTGAAATACTGAATATAGAACAAAAACTGACTTCCCCTGAGCAAGAAGGAATTATGCAAGCTGACTGTCTTTGGATTCAGACTACAACTCTTCCCTGGGTCTCCAGCCTGTTGGCCTCCCCTGTATATTTTAGAGTTGCACTTCCACATTAGTGTGAGTTCATTCTTAAAACCCCTCTCTCACTTTCTCTTCATGTACACACACACACACACACACACACACACACACACACAAAAAAAAAAAACCTGTATATATGTATATACATGTCCTATTCATTCTGTCTCTCTGGAGAACTCTTGACTAATAACCTAAAGAATAAGATAAATATCCATGAGTCCATGCTAATATAAGTAACTAAATAAATAAATGGGGGAGAAGGGGTAAGTATTCATTACAAACAAATTCCAATTAATAAACGAAGAAGGGATAAGGGAAATAGAAAATCACTTTAGAACACCAGAGTAATTGTGGGCAAGACCTGTCCATGGATACTCAACAAGTGAAATAGGCTATTTAAGTAGTCTCAAAGTGTCTACTTCAAAGTATATATTTATTAATTACAATTTAAGTCTAGTAACTTTAAGCTGACAGCCGACAAATACCACCTTAACCAAATGATGAAGGGTAATATCACCAATAATAAAGACACATTGATATCATGTAGCCCCTCATGTGATGCAATGAGAAGGGCACATCATCTCCGTGGAATTCTCCCACAAATCCATGACCTCTGTCTTACCGTGAGAAAACATCAGACCAACCCAAATTGAGGGACATTTTATTTTATTATTATTTTTTTAAAGATTTAATTTTATCTATTTTTGGCTGCGTTGGGTCTTTGTTGCTGTGTGCCGGCTTTCTCTAGTTGCGGTGAGCGGGGGCTACTCTTCATCGCGGTGAGCGGGCTTTTCATTGCGGTGGCTTCTTTTGTTGCGGAGCACGGGCTCTAAGCGCACGGGCTTCAGTAGTTGTGGCTCGTGGGCTCAGTAGTTGTGGCTCGCAGGCTCTAGAGAGCAGGCTCAGTAGTTGTGGCAGACGAGCTTAGTTGCTCCGCGGCATGTGGGATCTTCCTGGACCAGGGCTCGAACCTGTGTCCCCTGCATTGGCAGGCAGATTCTTAACCACTGCGCCACCAGGGAAGTCCCATGAAGGACATTTTATAAAATACCTGACCAGTAGTCCCCAAAAGTGTCAAGATGCTGAAAGATAAGGGAAGACCAAGGAACTGTCACAGATTGGAGGACATGACAATTAGATACAATGTGGTACCCTGGATAGAACCCTAGAATAGAAAAGGGATATTAGTGGGAAAACTGGGGCAATCCAAATAAGTTTGTCATTATTAGTATTGGTTAAGAGTTTTTTAGCAATGTTAATTTTTTAGTTTTGATAATTATATCACACTTATGTAAGATATGAACATTAGGAGAAGTTGGGGGAAGGGCAAAGAGAGCTCTCTCTACTATCTTTGAGTCTTTTCTTAAAGTCTAAAATTTCAGTATAAAATGCTGAATATATACAATAATATTTAGAGTCCATCAGGTGCCTTTAAAGGAATGATATGAGTTTTATTTAAAACTTAGTACTTACGTTATGCTAGAAATGATATCATTTCAACTGTTAAACCATATGACAGAATTTTTTAGATTTCAACGTAAAAATGTACAAGAGGTACAAAGTTCCTTTAGGAGGTATTTGAGCAAAGACATTCGAAGTCTGTGGGTCTAGGTGATTTGTCTTAAGTCATTTTAGCTCACCAAGCTCACCAGTTCTTTACTTAGATGTTTTATTTATTTGGGTAGCTTGGGGTTGCTGTTAGAGATTATTTTGGAGGTTTAGTGCAGCCATGCCTGGACCCCCCTGCTGTGCCAGGCAGGTGACATGAATGAGTGAAGCTGACCAGGTCTAAGAATGAAAACAGTGCAAGTACATTGAATCATGGCAACTGACACTAAGCCTCAAAGTCTGGTAGATGGTAGGGGCTGAACTGGAAGGCGTATGCCCCATCTAACAAGGGCAACTGCTACTCAAGGCTTGGAGGGCCTGAAGTTTGAATTTGTGCAGAGGAGACAGAACTGTGTATATTTATGTGAACTCTCCCAGTCTTTAAGTGTTGGAAAATAACTTAAAACATTTTAAGGTACCATGCAGTCCAAATGAAGCATATTGGCCTGTCTTTGTCTTTCTTTCTTCCATCTTCCCCTATTCCTTTTCCTTTCCCATACCTCCCAGTTAGCCAATATAGAACTGAAATGTAGTTCTATAATATTTTTTTAATACTTATGTAATAATTTTATATACCCTTTGTTCTTACTTTCAAGAGCAATTCCTAAAGTTAAAAACACAATAAAACAAAATCAAAATATGGAAACTTGCTTGAATTTTTCTTATAAATAATCCTCTGTAAATTAATTGCATTAATTGATTAAAAATTCACCATCCCTTAATAATAATAATGATAATAATAATAAAAGTTAATTGAGTATCTTCTATGTGTGAAACACCATTCTGTGTGGTATTACATGGACTGAATTATTTAATTCTCAAAACAATTCTATGAGGTATGTTCTATTATTAACTCATTCTGCATTTGAAGAAGCAAAGACTTAATGAGGTTAAACTGTTTACTAAGATAACAGAGCTGTAGGTCTCCAAGCCATGCTCTTAATCGTGACACAGAATAAGACAAGAGCCTTACAGGGCAGAGTTGCCAGGTAAAACGCAGAATGTCCAGTTCAATTTGAATGTTTATTTGCTATATTTTTGTTGTGTTAAATCTGGCAAGTCTGCTATAGCAGTAATTCTCTGGCTTTCTGTGCCCCTATTCATTTGGCAAAAGGCAGAGAATTGAAGAGAACTTTCACTAAAACCAGAAAAATTGTTAATTACGCATCTATTCTAGTAAACTTTCTTCATCCTCATCAACATGCTTTTTCCTTCTCAAAAGCTTTAAAGTGCAGCAAAACAAAACAGAACAGAACATGGTGAAATTCATTAATGGTGTTTTAATTTCACTTTTATCTGTGCTCATCTATATAAATAATTTACGTCATCATAATGACTCTAGCAAGGTAAGCTGCTTGTATTGTGTTTCAACTGACTTACAAAGCCCTACTGGGGCAGCAGGAGGTATTCTGCTTCCCAATCTAGATTCCCTGATGTCCTCTGTTCAGTGGTTCAGTGTCTTACATTTTGAATAAATTTAGAAAATCTCTGTGCTAGTGCTCCAGTTAACTAAGCAGCGAGGAAAACCAACTTTTTAGGTCAAGGAGGGGCTTCAGGGTCTTGCTTGACATTTATGTGGAATTTACATCTTTTTCTTGGCAAGGCACCAAGGAAAACAAGCCCGGTTCCGAGGTCAGGGAGACAATGGAAGAGAATGAGAGAGTGTCTCGCCAGGACTTGGGAGGAGCAATACATAAGGTATCAACTGGGAGAGGTTCTTTGGGAAAGAGAAAGGCAGAGCCCTCTCCAGCCCTCTCAGTATAGCTAGGGAGCAGCTGTTTGAGTGGTGCTGTTTGTCAGGCTGACTTGGATTTCAAGCTCTTTTCCCTTTCTGGTGTTAATTTTACTTGCCATGTCATCATTCTAATTTTAATCTCCCGCCACCACCCACCCCTCACTCCCCACTCCATTTTTTTCTTTGGAACTGATCACTTTTCACTACATGTATCTCCAAGAGATTTCCCTGCAATTATTGTGGGAGACAGTGATTGGGAAGGGAGGCTGGGCAGGGGATTTATTACAAGTTAGTCATTCAACCAGAGTTCTGTGATATTTTTATCTTTCCATAATTTATTCTGGCTACAGTGCTTAGAAGCAAATAACTCCCCCGTTTTGCTTTGTTTTTTTTTAGGCTAAAGTTTGAAGTGAGACTATGCAGAGTTTCCCCCTTGAAAGTCTCCTAAGTATAGCAAAAGCATTTCCTATTGAATCGAAAAGCCACAATGATTTGCCAAAGGGCCAATGCTAGGCAAAATTCGGAACCTGAAAAAACTGATTGGGGCTCCCTTTCCCATGTATTCACCCATCTTGGTGGCACTTCTTTGACCTCAATCAAATACAAGGCCTGATTCCCTCATACTACGTTCTGTTTTCCCACCAGGGTGATCTGTCCAGGTCTTCACCCTTTTTCCTACTCATCGATTCATTTGTTCATTCAGTTATGTATTAGTTCATTTTGCAAGTGATTATTGATTATCTACCATGTATGTACTTGGTTGTTCTAGGTGCTGACGTACAGCACAGCAGTGAATAAAGCAATGTCCTTGTCCCCATGTGTGTGGGGGGGAGGAGACAAATAATGTATAAGCGATATATAATGCCAATCTATATGTACATAATGTACAAGTATATAAGTATGTATAAGTACAGTCGTCCTTTAGCATCCATCAGGGAATTGTTCTAGGACCCCCATGGATACCAAAATCTGCAGATGCTTAAGTCTCTTACATAAAATAACTAGTATAGTTGGCCCTGACTGTATTTAATATAAAAGTATAAATATATAACGTCAGCTAGAGATAAACGCCATTAAGAAAAGTTAATCAAGGTTAGAAGAGAGAAGCTCTATTAGTAACAGAGGTCAGGAAGGGCTCTTTGATGAGGTGTGTTCGAGCAGCAAGCCAACTGAGGCAAAGGAGTAAGCCAGGCAGATACCTGGAGGTGGAGAATTCTGGGCAGAGGAAACAGCAAGAGCCAAGACCTTGAGGTTGGAACAGCAAGAAAGCCAGTGTGGGAGGAGCTGAAATCCAAGTGGTAGCCAGGGGGCGGATCACACAGGGCCTTGTAAAGACTTTGGGATTCTTTTTGGTGTGAAGGAGGCCACTGGAGGGTTGGAGATATAGAAAAGTAACAAGGCGAAATTGATATTGTGAAACTGTTCAATAGCACTTCCCAAACGCATCAAAATTTTTACATGCACCTGTAGCTTTGCATATACTATTTCTTCTGCCCTCTAATGTTCTCTCTCACTCTATCACTATGCCTCCATTGTATTTTGTACATACATCTGTTACAGTATGCTGTGATTATTTATTGGCAGACTATCTCAGTTGTGCAGGTGCAGATAAAGCCACGGGTGTTCTCGTGCACTATCCATAGAAGTTAGAACAATGCATGCAGTCCATCTCAGACTCTTGAGTGGATGAATGAATGATGTTGTGTGTCAGCTTCTTGTTTCACTGCGAAGTAAAATTTCACATTAGAAAATCTCTTTAACTTTGAAGATTGGCTTAATGGTATTCCACATGAACTTGGCTTTTATTTATTTTTCTAGTAAGCAGAGTTTAAAAGCTAGCTAGAGTTAATAGCCTGTTTTATTATGTATTATTCTCTAAGAAAAATGTTTTTCTTGAAACTATGTACAGTTCTTTTAATGGGCATTTTAAAAAACTGGTATTAACCCAGAACTGTGAAGATACAAGCCTGTTTTAATGGTATCATTTCTACCTCGTTATTTTCTTCTTAAAATCTCTAAGTGTACCAGGTACTGTCTGCCAGCACTCAATCACAGCCCCTCTCTTCCATGCATTCTTCTGTTTCCAGAAAGACTGGAGCCATTTTCTTAGAATCCTTTGGGGGTTGGGTTTCAGATAGGTCTTGCCAATAGGAGGAATGGAAGCAAAATGAGAAGGCAGTAGGAAGGCAGGCACTCTTCTCCTCGGGTCTCTGGGAGTGGCAGGCAACTTCACATTCCTCAGTGGTGGCCTTGGGTCCGGCAGCCTCAGTGACAGCTGGTCCACAGAGTTAGCATGGGGGACCCAGGTAAAGGTAGCAGGGACATGTCCTTCTCCACTGCAGTGGCTGAATCTCCAGCAGGGTCAGTGATGAGTCTAGGGTCCTAGCTCTGGCCCCTCAGCGGTAGCTGCTTCCTGGTCTTTGGGTAACACCCTATCTGTTTTGCTCAGCCAGACCTTCTAAAACACCAGTTTCCTGAATTAAAGCGCTTTTTGTTGGAAATACCTAGAACAGTTTCTGTTTTCTTCACTGGATACTGACTGATAAGAAAAGGAGTAGAACACATTTCTGCATTCTCAGATAGGTACCAAAACCTAGCCTGGAAGTCACATTTTTCTCCTTAGTCTAGTTTCTAGGTATATACTTCTACCCAGTATTATTCAAAATGATGCATTTTCAAGGTAAACAACATTCCTGCTTTCTTCAGGTTTTTTTTTTTGTTTTTTTTTTAACTTATAAAGGGACACTATCTTCCATTACCCCACAGAACCCAGCATGGTTCTGAGTTAGAATCACGTGTCCAAAAATATACTTGTTGAATTGAAGCTAAATTAAAATACAAAAAAAGCTATGAGCCACAAAGCTAATAAAATATGGATAAATACTCTGAAGTGTGTCTTCATGTTCAATACAGAAAGTCGGGGCCTAAGAAAGAGTAGTGGTAACTTTGACTTTTCCTGCTTTACTGTTATCTGTTGCCTATTAGAAGGGCACAAAATGTCATGCAGACTTTCCCTATATAAATGTTCTACTTCTGTGTGAGTGACTACTCAGCCAGCTCCATGTCCACGGAGTCTGAAGTGACCCACCACTTCTTTTTTTTCTTTTTTAGTTAATTTATATATTTATCTGGCTGCGTTGGGTCTTCGTTGCTGCGTGTGGGCTTTCTCTAGTTGCGGAGAGCAGGGGCTACTCTTCGTTGCGGTGTGTGGGCTTCTCATTGTGGTGGCTTCTCTTGTTGCGGAGCATGGGCTCTAGGCGCGCAGGCTTCAGTAGTTGTGGCACACGGGCTCAGCAGTTGTGGCTCAAGGGCTCTAGAGCGCAGACTCAGTAATTGTGGTGCACGGGCTTAGCGGCTCCGCGGCATGTGGAATCTTCCCGGACCAGGGCTTGAACCTGTGTCTCCTGCATTGGCAGGCGGATTCCTAACCACTGTGCCACCAGGGAAGTCCCACCACCTCTTTAATGAGTGCAATTCTGATGATAAAACCACTGGCTGGGAGTGAACGGGTTGGTATAGAACTCAAGGAGTATTGGGGTTCTTTGGGAAATACTCAATTACTTTGGCAACGTGCAAAAGCTAATTCCCTTATTGCTGTGGAAATAATAAAGCAGGACTTAGTGAAGCAGGCATACTTCCAGGCCAAGTGATTTTATATGTAATGGGATACAGGATTAAGAGAGAGAGAAGCGGTAAAAGCCTTGAGTGTAATGAAAAGGACTTTGGACTTGAACATAATGAAAGCAGTATTTACTGTGTGGCCTGAGTTGAGGGGGCTTTAAATGTGACCTGCTGACTCTGGGTTCTACCCGCTTGGGTTTTTTCTTTTCACTTTTTTATTCTTTTCTTTTTCTCTCTTCCTTTCTTTTAAAAGTAAATAATCCAAATAGGTAACATATACCCACTGGGAGGACATAAACGTAAGTAATTTGAGGAACTCGGTGTAAATATGAAAAGGTTGAATTTAGTGCCAAAAACAGGGACACTTTCCAAAAAGCCGGGGAGCCAGGATTGCCAACGTCAACCAAGATTTTCAGATTGAAAGAAAAAGTTGGTGTGCCCAGTTTCCTTTACGTCATTCTCTGGGGGGGTTTGTACTGTGAACTTTGCAGATGAGTCAACATCTGATTTGATGGAAAAGGTGATCATCATTGTAACTTTTCTTCTTATCTTCAACCAGCTATAATTTCTGGGATATTTGGGAGAAGAAGGAGAGTATCGGCTCAGAATGGGATTAGAGCAGTGCTAAACAGAAAAGGAGGGATGGGTTTAGGAGACAGCGTGAGCCAGTAAGACCAGTTGATCTACGTGTTGTGGAGAGACCAAGGGGAGGAGTCAAAGATGAGCTTAAAGATTCAAACCTAAGAACCTGGATTTATTATTATTATTATTATTATTTTGCAAATTCATCACCTTTATTCACAAACTTACTCCTTTTCCTGGATCCTTTCATCCCGGAGAAGATCACTATTCATATAATCTGTCACTGAATCTTGAAAAAACTTGATGACATACTTGCTTCCTTCCTTTTTCCTTTTTTTTTTTTTTTTTTTTTTTTGAATTTTATCTTATTTTTTTATACAGCAGGTTCTTATTAGTTAGAACGTGGATTTATTAATGGAGTGGAATTTATAGACTTGTAAGGGTGCAGGAAGGAAGACTGGGACTAAGGGCCTGAAATGCCTTGCTATTTTCAAGTTTCTGTGAATTCTAACAATTCTCTCTCTTGTAAGAGAGCAATCTGCTATTGGATTGGTTAGTCATGATCTTCCATGCTTATTCAAGCTCACTTCGCTTACTGTCAGGAGTCTACTGCACACAGTTGCAGGGAGGTTTCCCACCTGCCAAAGCTCAAAGCAAGGATGATAGATTTTATGAAATTCAGAAAGAGGTAATAAGGAGGATTTACTTCAAAAGAGTAGAAAAGTCTGCTGAAATGCTGAGAGATTTTCTCCTAGTGTCTGAATCGTCTATATCCTCTAAATTCAAGGTTAAGCAATTCTAATGTTAACAAATTACAGTTCTAAGTAGGAAGACAACAGCAGGTTTGTATTAGGCTGGAAAATTTATAAGTTCAAGGGGTTCGGCATGATGGCTTGATTTACGTATATTGTGAAATGATTACCACAGTAGATTCAACTAACATCCATCTTCTCTTATAGAAACAATAAATAGAAAAGAAAGAAGAAAAGAATAAAGGAAAAATATTCTCCTTGTGATGAGGACTCTTAGGATTTCTCTTAACAACTTTCCTATGTATCATACAGCAGTGTTAACTATAGTCAGCATGTTGTACATTACATTCCTAGTATTTATTTATCTTATAACTGGAAGTTTGTACCTTTTGACCACTGTCACCCATTTCTCCCACGTTTTACCCCATGCCTCCGGTAACCAGCAATCTGTTCTCTCTATGATTTCAAGGTTTGGGTTGTTGTTGTTTTTAGATTCCACATATAAGTGAAATCATATGGTATTTGTTTTCTCCGACTTATTTCACATAGCGTAATGCCCTCAGGGTCTATCCATGTCACAGATGGCGAAATTTTCTTCTTTTTTATGGATGAATAATATTCCATTCTATAGATATATACCACATCTTTATCCATTCATCTATCGATGGACATTGAGGTTGCTTCCATGTCTTGGCTGTTATAAAACAATGTGGCAATGAACATGGGGGTGCATATATCTTTTTGAAATAGCGTTTTTGTTTCTTTCAGATAAATATCCAAAAGTGGAACTTCTGGGTCATATTTTTTTAGTTTTTTGAGGAACCTGCATAATGTTTTCTATAGTGATTGCACCAATTAACAGTCCCACCAGCACTGCATGAGGATTCCTTTTTCTCTACATTCTCGCCAACACTAGTTATTTCTTGTCTTTTTTTTTTTTTTAAAGGGCGTATGAGGTTTTTTTTTGTTGTTTGTTTTTTTAAAGAAGATGTTGGGGGTAGGAGTTTATTAATTAATTAATTTATTTTTGCTGTGTTGGGTCTTCGTTTCTGTGCGAGGGCTTTCTCTAGTTGTGGCAAGCGGGGGCCACTCTTCATTGCGGTGCGCGGGCCTCTCACTATCGCGGCCTCTCTTGTTGCGGAGCACAGGCTCCAGACGCGCAGGCTCGGTAGTAGTGGCTCACGGGCTTAGTTGCTCCGCGGCACGTGGGATCCTCCCAGACCAGGGCTCGAACCCGTGTCCCCTGCATTAGCAGGCAGATTCTCAACCACTGCGCCACCATGGAAGCCCTTCTTGTCTTTTTGATAATAGCTATTCTAACAGGTGTGAGGTGAGATCTCATTGTGGTTTTAATTTGCATTTCTCTGATGATGAGTGATGTTGAGCATCTTTTCATGTACCTGTTGGCCATCTGTATGTCTTCTTTGGAAAAATGTCTATTCATATTCTCTATTTCTTTAATCAAATTGTTTGGGTTTTTTTGCTATTGAGTTGTATGAGTTGTTTATATATTTTTGATATTAACCCCTTATCAGATATATGATTTGCAGATATATTCTGCCATTCAGTAATTGTCTATTTAATTGGGTTTTTAAAATGGAGTTTGAATTTTGTCAAATTTTCATTAAAAATCACGATTTTTCTCCTTACTTCTTTTAATGTGATGAATATATTACCAGATTCCCAACACTGAATCACCGTAGATTTCTGTAATAAACTCTAGTTGGTCATGATGCATTGTTTTTTTAATGTGTTTTGCAAGTGTCCTCGCTAATCATTTAAGATTTTTATGCCGATTTTCTAAAAGGAGATGTCTACAATTTTTGTGCAATTTTTAATATATTTTGACATAAATGTTAATCTGCTTACAAAAATAATTTTTAAGTTCTTGTTTTATTCTAGGGTTTAGAATAGTTTAAATAGCTTTAGGATTACATGATCTTGAAAAATCCAATAAATTCCCTTGTGAAACCAGTTGGACCTGGTACATTTTAGCCCGGAAGTTATTTTACAATTTTCTTAATCCTTTTATGGTAAATGGTCTATTTGGACTTTTTAATCTCAATTGGGCCAATTCTGCTAAATTAATTGTCCTAGAAGATCAACAGTTTCTACTAGAATTTCAAATTTTGTTCCATAGAATTATATGAAGTTACCCAGTCAATCTGATAGCCTTTTGTTTCTTAATCATACTTTCAATATATCTTTACTTTAAAAATTCATTTTAAGCTAATATTTTATAGTCAGTATTCAAGTCTTGTGTGGTGTCTAAATGTTTTATTATTTTTTTCTGATTCTCTCTCACACTGGCTTATTTGCTTACACGTTTGATACTTTATTATTTTGAACTTATGCTTTGATGAACTTAATCTAAGAGGCATGAATCAGGAAAAATTCTTCCCAGGAAGTATTTTCTACTGCTAGGACCCAGAGGGCACCATCAATTTGAAACTATATGGCAGACACAGAAATGCAGCATCCAGATCCCTCTTCAAGAAAGAACTTGCTGGGCTTCCCTGGCGGCGCAGCAATTAAGAATCCGCCTGCCAATGCAGGGGACATGGGTTCGAGCCCTGGTCTGGGAAGATCCCACATGCCACAGAGCATCTAAGCCCGTGAACCCCACTACTGAGCCTGCGCTCTAGAGCCCGCAAGCTACAACTACTGAGCCCACGTGCTGCAACTACTGAAGCCCGTGCGCCTAGAGCCCATGCTCCGCAACAAGGGAATCCACTGCAGTGAGAAGCCCGTGCACCACAATGAAGAGTAGCCCCCTCTCGTCGCAACTAGAGAAAGCCCGCACGCAGCAACGAAGACCCAACGCAGCCAAAAAAAATAAATAAATTTATTTAAAAAAAAAAAAAAAGAAAGAACTTGCTGACCCACTGCAGAGAGTGTGCTAAACAGACAATCTCTAATTTTTAGCCACTTGGGTTCTGCTCAGCTGTAGGAAGCCACAGCACCTGAGATCATGAAGCAGGTTTAACGGCCTGGCTACACCTGCCCCATTCGGGATGCTCTGAATGACAACACTCACACCATATAACCTCACTGGGTTGGCTGAGGCTTTGTCATGCATCACTCTTCATTTTCTCCCTCTGCTCCATCCTGCTCCCACTCCTTCCCTTCCCAGGCGTTCATCCCTAATAAACAACTCCCTCAGTCTCTTACCTCAGCCCTGATCCTGGAGAACCCAACCTGCAGTAGACCAGCTGAATTCAATTTATTGACATAGGCTTCTCATGACCTTGCAAATAACTTACACATGAATCTCGGGTCCAAAAGTCAGCAGGTCTATAGTTAGAAACTCCAAGAAGAGACTTTCAGATGACAGATTTATACCTCAGAGAGGCTAGATGGTTGGTATAAGATCACAAAGGATTGTGGTGCTGTCTTGTGGCTGCTTTGCTATAATAAGCAAACCTAGGAACAATACAGGTTCAATCAAAGCAGATTGCTTTTTTTTTTTCCAGTGCGTTTTTTAAGAGACAATAGGCCCAGCCGATTTCAGATAGAAATTATTAACATGTAAGATTTAACGGTAACCGAAGACATACAGATCATGCATGGTGCTTGGAGTGGAGCTGCCAGTGTGTTCAAACACCGAGCACCTTATTTTGTATATGTTGTACTGATTTATATGATCTTCAAAGAGGTATGACAGCTTTTGGACAGAGTTTATTTCAAGAGATTTATGTTATAAAAACAACTAACATATCTTCTGTTTTGCAAACATTCTTGCTTCTAGGATTCCATTCTGGGTAAACTCTGGGTTAACAATGAGAACCAATCTTGGCTCTGCTCTTTTCTCACTTTTTCCACTGCTAGCCTGCTCCGCACTCTTCTTCCCATATGTCTCAGCAAATGCTGTAATGGGGTCCATGGCGATGTGCGTGTGATGTCTTGACTAAAATGAAAGCCTAAAATATATTCTGAAAAAAGCTACAGTAACAACCCTTTGGGCACAGCAAAGGTGACAGATGTTGCTAGGAGGAGGGCCATACTTTTCATGGCTATGGAGCACCTATCTCTGGGGCCAACATTATGTTCCTTCCCAACACACCATGTGTCAATGACTCCAAATGCTCCTTCTGTGACAGAATAACAGAAGCACTGATCCTTGAGGCTATAATCTGTCTCGCTGTAATTGCTCTTGTTATGGTACACTCAGTACCATCTACAGTGTTTTCCTTCCTGATGGGAAAGAGCTTTCACGGGCATGTAGAGGTTTTGCTCTGTGCTGCTTCCAGAGTCTCATGTTTACATGCCAAGTCCCTAATCTCCCACTCCAAGATGCTAGGCTGAACAGTGAAGGGACTGGGTGATGCAGGTCCTGACTTGTCCCTGACACAAAACCTTTGAATTGGATCAATGTCCATTGTTGCTGCCTTTCTCTAAGGAGGAGAGAGCATTTCTGATTAATTCAGAATTATTTTTCCAATCTCACTGATTTTCTTGGAAGGATTTAAGTTCCCTGCTATTTTTTTCTGCTTATTTCCCACATATTTTTATTTTTTAAAGGAAACTTGATCTGTGAATTCAGACTCTGTCCATTTGGCCACACTCAACAGGGGTCCCTTTAAAATATACTCTGGAGAGATCCACCCTACAGGACAAGGCTTGCTGCCCTCAGGGTCTGTTCCCTGAGGCTAAGACCAGTAGCTAGTCCACCAAGTAAGGAGAGTCCTCTGAGAATTCCAAAAAACACAGTCCACTAGGAGTTTGAGGACTTATATAATAGACCCATTCTAGCAAGCCCACTCCTCTGAGCCTTTGATCCTTTTTCATACTCTGCCAGGACAGTTCTGGTGTTGCCACCCATTTAATGGGAGCTAACACTTTCCCAAGTGTCTAAGAGCCTTGCTCGCAGTGCTTGAGGACTGGGGCTCTTACCAGGACATTAAAATCTGTCTAATGTGGAGAGGCCCCCATACTGATAAACTCTGCTTTATCCAGTCTTACATTTTGCCAGCCTTCGTCCAGCACCCTTAGCATCCTTCCCAGGCATACTTTCATGGTTCCAGCTGATAAAGCTCAGGGTTTGTAGCTGCTTCAGGGTAAAATCTGAGGGGTGGAAACAATATAGAGGAGAAGAAGCTGTGGAAGAATCAAATCCCTGGTAGTTTTAGGAATAGTCATCATCATGATACAGTGGGGAATTCTGGAATGTAAATTGCACCACAAGCACTCCCACCTTGAGACAGGAAGAGAGGCTTTTAGACTCCTGTCTAGTCAATAATTAGCCATTGGCAATGGGGCAAATGGTGTCAAGATAGCTTCAGTCGAGACTGTGATTAAGAATATTCCAACAAACAAAAACCCAGGACCAGATGGCTTCAGAGGCAAATTCTACCAAACATTTAGAGAAGAGCTAACACCTATCCTTTTCAAACTCTTCTAAAATATAGCAGAGGGAGGAACACTCCCAAACTCATTCTATGAGGCCACCATCACCCTGATACCAAAACAAGACAAAGATGTCACAAAGAAAGAAAACTGCAG
>NC_041218.1:27936627-27943802 GCF_002837175.3 Physeter macrocephalus
ATGGGCAGAAGACCTAAGTAGACATTTCTCCAAAGAAGATATACAGATTGCCAACAAACACATGAAAAGATGCTCAACATCACTAGTCATTAGAGAAATGCAAATCAAAACTGCAATGACGTATCACCTCACACTGGTCAGAATGGCCATCATCAAAAAATCTAGAAACAGCAAATGCTGGTGAGGGTGTGGAGAAAAGGAAACCCTCTTGCACAGTTGGTGGGAATGTAAATTGATACAGCCACTATGGAGAGCAGTATGGAGGTTCCTTAAAAAACTAAAAATAGAACTACCATATGACCCAGCAATCCCACTACTGGGCATATACCCTGAGAAAACCATAATTCAAAAAAAGTCATGTACCATTATGTTCATTGCAGCTCTATTTACAATACATGAAAGCAACCTAAGTGTCCATCAACAGATGAATGGATAAAGCAGATGCGGCACATATATACAATGGAATATTACTGAGCCATAAAAGGAAACGAAATTGAGTTATTTGTAGTGAGGTGGATGGACCTAGAGAGACTGTCATACAGAGTGAAGTAAGTCAGAAAGAGAAAAATAAATACCGTATGCTAACACATATATATGGAATCTAAAAAAAAAAAAAGTGGTTCTGAAGAACCTAGGGGTAGGACAGGAATAATGATGCAGATGTAGAGAATGGACTTGAGGACATGGGGAGGAGGAAGGGTAAGCTGGGACGAAATGAGAGAGGGGCATGGACATCTTTACACTATGAAAGGTAAAATAGATAGCTAGTGGGAAGCAACCACATAGCACAGGGTGATCAGCTCTGTGCTTTGTGACCATCTAGAGGGTTGGGATAGGGAGGGTGGGAGGGAGACGCAAGAGGGAGGAGATATGGGGATATGTGTATATGTATAGTTGATTCACTCTGTTATTAAGCAGAAACTAACACACCATTGTAAAGCAATTATGCTCCAATAAAGATGGTAAAATAAAATAAAATAAAACAAACTAAAAAAGGTAGCTTCAGTCATCCACAGGCACGCCTCCACGGAGGATTGGCGGTGTGAACTGTTAGCTGAAGCACCCTACAGCGACTAGGGTTTGGGTACATCAACCAAACCAGTAAAAGGGATGGTAGGAGATATGAGCAGGCCACCAAGACAGTCTGTTGCACCAATTTATCAAAATGTTTCTGATATGTTAATGCTTATGATATGATAATTACTAAATCTTCACTAATATTTCAATCAGAATGTATTATTCTTTTTTCCACATTTACAGTATGTTGGTTGAACCCCTATTTCTAATTGATTTAAAGTTTTTGAGATACAGTTAGTTTTTTATGTAGCTCTACCCAGCTCTAATTGTAAATTCCTTGGGGGCAGTCAGTCATTCTCCACTGCACCTAACAGAGTGGACTTACAGGTAGCATTTAATAATTTTTTTTAAATGTGTTTGATGATATGCATCAGCGTAGGCAGAATAAAGCCTATAGCAATTCCTTCTGTAAAGAAAAATATTCTCCATTTATCTTTTGGGTCAATCTGAATTTCCATACGTTGTGTTTGCTTAGTGGTGTGTATGCCAGCAAAGGTCTCAGCGATCCTTGGAATGAAATGGTTGTATAAGTGTGCAACCTGAGCAAACGCAAAAGGGTTTGCTTTGTAAATGACAGTCAATGATGGTATCCTTGGGAAAAGCTGTGGTTGTGTTCTCAGAGAAAATCCTTGAATAGGGATTAATTAAAATAAATGTGGAGATAAAGTTTACTTTAGTAACTTTTAGAGATACCTAGAGAAAAACTAAATGAATCTAGTGAATTTTTCTCTCTAGTTTGGTAGAAAAGAAATGTCTGCCATCCCGATAATAGCAGTAGGGTTGAAAATAAAAACATGCTTTGGCAAGAAAACATCAAAAGTAGGAAGAAGCCTTTTGAACTGTTAAAAGGCAGATGCGGATGATGTGAATTAAATCAATTCTCTTCATAGCGTTAAGTCTTTAAGGCATGAGATGAACACATTCACTAGTTAATTTTTTCATAATTGGTTGCTTTTGCAATCTAGTTAAAATTATTTTTTGTACAAATTTTCTCTGATGCTTATTCTGACCATCTTTCAGACCAAGACTGAGGTACAGAGTCAATACGTAACTTACCAAAAAACCTAAAAAGTGGAACTGTTAGTTAGGGTCCAGGTCTCTAAAGGAGAGTCCATCCTTTGTTTGTTACACCAGACTGTCTCCTTGATGGGACTCCAAAACCTGCCACAATTCTCCAATCACCCTTTGATTGATTTACCATTTTTGAATTACAGTTGAACAAATTGGTTTGCAATTGAATCTTTTTAGCATCAAGGAGAAACCAAAAGAAGGGCCTGCATGCTGTATTTTTGGTGCCAAGATCAGTACACTTATTCGGCATGCAGTCAATATTTAGTGAATGAATAAATATTTTTATTTTTATGACAAAATTCATTTTATACACGGTTACCATATTGATTAACATTTTATCTCAGTATGTTAGTGAAATTTCTGATTTAAATTATTTAAAATAGAGAAATATTAGTGTATGGGGATTACCAAAGATTGGAATAGATTTGCTTAAACATATTTTGATTTAGCTGAGTACATTTCAAAAGATGTTTATAGGCTCATGAATATTTTTTCAGTGGCGTCTAAGTTAGGGGTATCTGTTAATAAGGATTCAGAAAACAAAAATGAAATGTTTAGACAGAGTTCGCATTTTGTCATATTTAGATTTTAAACTGATGCTAGGTATATTCTCAGATCTGCTATAACCTGAGGACTCAGGTTAACTCCTTGAGACATGTATTGAGGTCCACAGACACCAGCTTCCTCTCTTTCAGGAGGCCCACTTTCCCCACATTGCCCATGCGAGGCTGGCTCGTGTCTCTAGGATAGAACTAAACCTCCTTATGCTGTGAATAATTGGGGAAAGCAAACTATATCCAACTGAGGCAAGTTTCCTGTACTTCCTTTTCTTGGCATAGGTTTAAATCATGGCACGGTCATTTTGTCTGTCTCTATCACTTTTCTCATTTTATAATGAGACATCTTCTTCTAGCTTCCATTTATTACGTGATTACCTTGTAAACACAAGGTGCTGTGATACATTTACATACACATTTCTAATCTTCATAATATCCTGGCAAGTTTGGTGTTAGTGCCCCATTTTATAGATGAGAAAATGATGTTTAAAGAAGCTTACATGCAAATGGCAAAAGTAGAATTGGGATCTTTGTTTTACTCCAAAACCATGTTCTTTTTAGTATTGCCTGCAAGCATACTAGATCCTAAATGATGAGTTTATGATTGTTTTGATAGCACACGCTCTTCCACTCTTGGCTTCAAAACAGTCCTGTTTATGCCTTTAGATTAGCCTCTATAAGAAGAAGGCTCTTTCCTATATGGGTTCTAGGTTCACTCACACTTGACTCTTAGGCTTGTTCTTCTTAATCAAAAAAAAAAAAAATTTTTTTTTAAGCTGAAGATTCTGCCACCTCGAAGAGGCATATATCCTAGGATACGATCAGCTTGGTGTTTCAAATTCTCAGCAGTAATTCCCTTTTCCATCTTCCATGAGAATTTTAGGTTCGTAAGCCAAGTGAACTTCCAATTTTGAACCCAAGAATTAAGAAGCTTGTTGTCCCTAGCAGCACTGGGCAGGAGCAGGCCTTTCTTCTTCCCCTCCCTCCCATGACAGAGGTAGCCCTGCATCCTTACAATACGAGGGCACAGGAGAGCTGGTACTCTCTGGAAGGAGGTACTTCCAAAAGGAAAAAGGGTGGAGCTGAGTGAAGCATGGGTTGTTCCTCCAAATTTACATTCATATCAACCATTAACCTGCTCAGGGGTAGAGTGAGTTAAGGCACAGAGAGGGGCAGTAGTTACTCTGAGCTTCCTTTTCTCACCAGGAGAGAAGACGCTCTCCTACGATAAGGGAGCTAACAGAAGAACTACAGTGAAACTGTCTATGATCTCAATTTCAAGCACTGCTTTTGAAGCCACCACCTCCTCTCCGCCCAGCTCATTCCCTTTGATAATCTGACTTCACAGGAGAATTTACTCTCCCCATCTCCCCACTCTCCCATCTGCATCTCTCTCTTGGTGATGTCAGCTGGGCTGTGATTTTAAATACGAATCCTGTGGTACGTTCTAGGTGGTTTGCCAAGGGTTCCCAATGAGGTTAAATCCCAGTTGCTCACAGCAGTAACCAGCTGTACAATACCTACTTTACCAGATTTTTTTTCCCTGCTCTGTCTTACTCTCCTTACTGCTTACTCTGGCTTCCTGGCATCACCGCCCAAACAAAAATTACCCAAGTCTTTGTCTCAAACTCTACTTTTGGGGGCACTCAAGTAATTAGCAATGATGTTGATCACACTGATAACATGGTGATGTAGCACATTCATAAAGTAAAATCATAGGTTAAAGAAGTGAAAAATCTGGGGCTTCCCTGGTGGCGCAGTGGTTGAGAGTCCGCCTGCCAATGCAGGGGACACGGGTTCGAGCCCCGGTCCGGGAAGATCCCACATGCCGCGGAGCAACTGGGCCCATGAGCCACAATTACTGAGCCTGCGCGTCTGGAGCCTGTGCTCCGCAACAAGAGATAGTGAGAGGCCCGCGCATCGCGATGAGGAGTGGCCCCCGCCTGCCACAACTAGAGAAAGCCCTCGCACAGAAACGGAGACCCAACACAGCCATAAATAAATAAATAAAATTTATATTAAAAAAAAATTTAGCAGGACTTAAAAAATAAAAAAAAAAAAAGAAGTGAAAAATCTGGGTGGTCTGATGGGGTTGGAGAAAACTTTGTAAAAACAAACAAAACAAAACCCCAAACCAAACAAAACCCTTGATGCAGGATTGAAAACCTGGAGCAGTTTAGATAGAAGAATAAAGGTGGTGACTGTGCTATAGGTAAAATAACAGCATGAACAAAGGTAGGAAAACTGGAAATGGGTAATTCTTTCCTTAGGTTGTATCTAGATATCCTATATTT
The DNA here is from genome assembly GCF_002837175.3 of Physeter macrocephalus. Taxonomy (NCBI): domain Eukaryota; kingdom Metazoa; phylum Chordata; class Mammalia; order Artiodactyla; family Physeteridae; genus Physeter; species Physeter macrocephalus. The sequence goes on from NC_041218.1 coordinate 27,941,627, forward strand.
ACAAAACTATGCATACTATTGTGTAAGAAGAAACTATCACAAAAATCCAGGTCGTTTTAGCAGGCAAGAAGTGAAATGGATACATAAGTACCATTTGCATACAAATACTTTCTTAAAAAGTATGACCAAAACCTGAGCAAAAGGCACCTGGCTGGTGATCTTACCCACCATCTAAAAATCCTTAAGTCCCCCTCTTTCAGGACAATGCAGAACACGGTAGAGTGTCATAGGAAGCAGCCGTGATTACCTCCTGGCTTCCACTGGCTTCCACCAGCCACTCCCACTCATCTGGCCCTTCTCCCTAGTGTCCAGCCACACTGACCTAGCTCACTTCCCAAAATGGCCACTGTTACTAATTTTCCAGCTCTTTCTGCCAGGAATGTTCTCTTTTCACCTGTTTTTCCTGATTAATCCGTACTCATCTTTGTGGACTGACTTTTGAGATCATCTGATATGTGAAGCTTTCCTTGACTTGTTCACCCCTTCACCCCCTCTGTGGGCTGAGTGCCATTTTCATGGTATTCTCATAGCATCCACGTTGCTTCTATCAGAGCTGTCCTCACACTATATTGCATTATATTGTAATTGCTCCTTAACTGATCAGATGATCAGTTCCCAACCTTTTTAATGGCTGGGACTGCAGCTTATTTATTTTAAAAGTTTTTTTTTAATGTTTTATGTGCCTAAGTAAAACGCTTGGTGTTGAGAATGTGTCTAATTGATGGCCTTTGAATAGGTGAATTAATTAATAAATGAAAACATGAATTCCTTCTTTGGCTAAAAGTGTACTGCGTCTGTTCTGGAATCAAGAAAGTAGAATTAAGCTAAATGGGTGTATCCTCTTCACTATATTTCTGTTGGACATTTTAGCCTTTATCCTCTCCCTTTCATAAACTGATGTGGAAGGATAAATAAGTTAGTATTTTAAAGGACTTGAGGCTTCTAAGATAAAGGTCTAGCTTAAGTCTTTACTATTTATTGAAAACGAATCTGTTAGGGGCTTCCCTGGTGGCGCAGTGGTTGCGCGTCCGCCTGCCGATGCAGGGGAACCGGGTTCGCGCCCCGGTCTGGGAGGATCCCACGTGCCGCGGAGCGGCTGGGCCCGTGAGCCATGGCCGCTGGGCCTGCGCGTCCGGAGCCTGTGCTCCGCAACGCGAGAGGCCACAACAGAGGGAGGCCCGCGTACCACAAAAAAAACAAAACAAAACAAAAAAAAAAACGAATCTGTTAAACCTGAGTTAGGGATGAAGGCAGACAGTTAAGAATGATTTTTAGCCCTGAGGAACGGTTAACCAAGTTAGAGATCATAATCGTGGTATTTCTCAGAGTCTAAGAAGTTTAAAGGAAAGTGTTCACTCAACTTTGACTTTCAGGCACTGAGGCATGATCAAAAGAATACCAAGCAGTTGTGAAACCTTAATGGTTCCATAGGGAGATTGCTGAGAAGAATTGCAATTTCTAGATTCAAAGACATTGTCCATCAGACCACTTTGAGGTTGTCATTCCAAATGTATCTGTAAACCTTAAAGACTCTGAGCCACCATGGTGATAGTCTAAACTAGTCTTCACTGCCTTCTTATAATCCTAGTCCAGTTGTCATCAACACTAATTCTATCTTTTGCTTGCTATGCTGCTGATAATGGTGCCATTTTGGCAACAAGAAAATCTGATGTCTTTGTTAAAGATTTTTACAGAGATTTTAGCTAGATGTGGACGCATTGATTTCACTGCTAAATCTGTTCTCTTGTTTCTATTCTACTATCATTTTGAAAAACTTGAAGGATATATGTCTGCAGATAGCCTTAATAAGTCTAATAATATGTCCCCAACTCACAAAAACAGTCAATGCAAACTAAATTAAACAGTGAGCCAGATATAAAGAGGAACATTTTTACTCTCACTTATTTTGATTTTGATAGTGTTTGGTTAACAGAAATATTTTAAAAACTTGTTGATCTAGAGATATCAACTTTTTTAAAAAAACATACTTGAGGCTTAGATAACTATCAAATGCAACTATTCACTTTGCAGAAATTAAGATGAAATTAAGGAAGAAATCTTCCTTTTAAAAAATTAGTTTGGGGCTTGCCTGGTGGCGCAGTGGTTGAGAGTCCGCCTGCCGATGCAGGGGACACGGGTTCGTGCCCCGGTCCGGGAAGATCCCACATGCCGCGGA
>NC_041218.1:27944101-27975028 GCF_002837175.3 Physeter macrocephalus
GATCCCACATGCCGCGGAGCGGCTGGGCCCGTGAGCCATGGCTGCTGAGCTTGCGCATCCGGAGCCTGTGCTCCGCAACGGGAGAGGCCAAAACAGTGAGAGGCTCGTGTACCGCAAAAAAAAAAAAAAAAAAAAAAAAAAAAAAAAATTAGTTTGGGGCTTCCCTGGTGGCGCAGTGGTAGGCAGACATAGTGAATACAAGCAACACCTTAGAAGCAGAATGTGTTAGAGTTAAATGATCAATTGTTGAATTGAAAATAGTTGGGTAGAGAAAAGATGACCCTGATGTTTTAAATGTGAGAGAGCTGATGGGTAAAGATGGCACTGATCAAGAGGAATTGATGATGGAGGAAGGAAGCAGGCTTGAAGAGAGATGGTAGATTTTGTTTAGACTTGCTTAGGATGTGGCACCTGTGATACGTCAATGGAGATGTACAGGAAGCAACTGGGGGTTGGAGAGTGGAACTCAGGAGAGGGGTGGATGCAGCCTGAGTTATAAATTTAGGAATCATCAAAAATAGATGGAAGGAAATAGGGACTGCAAGTAAGAAAAGAGGACTAAGAACGGAACCCTGAGAAATATAATGGAGACTTGAAGGCAGGATAGAATTGGGAATAAAGAGGAAATCAACTCAGTTTTGATCTCTTTATGAAGCACAAATATCAAATATTCCTGTCTTCCTGGTGACAGCTTTTGCATTTTCATTACCAACTGGGAAAACATTAATTTTTCAGATCATGCTACATATCTGGAAATTTTATTCTTGACCTCAACTGTTTTCACATCTATGCATAGAATCCGCGTATCAAAGTGCATAGTTTTAGAGGTTATGGTGCAGTGGATGAGGGCACTGGTTCCTAGTCAGAACTCTTGTTTCAAATCCCAGTTTTGCTACTTATCTAACTGGGTGCCAGGGAAAGTTACTTCAGTTTATTGCATGGAATTTTTTGCAACTTCAAAATGAAGATACAAAGTGCTGCATGAAACACCAGGCATTATGTCTGGTGCTTTGTAAGCATTAAATGTAATTCTTGATGTTATCCTAACTACAGGGAAACATAAAATTCAGAATAAACCTTTAATTCTTTCCCCTTCTTAAATAGAATTTCCATGGAGTTAAGTGAGTTTTAAATCTGGTCTCTATCATTTAGAGAATGATGGCCAATACAGTGTGAATTTCAATTCTTTTAAGGACATTTAAAAATTATTCTGTCCATGAATACATTTCTACAAAAATTTTAAAGGAAATGTTTTGTCTAAAATTTCTCTCTAAAAGTTCATAGTGTATTATAGAAAAAGGATGCATTAGATATAAATTGAAATATATTGTGAGATAATAAACACTTCAATATAGTGCTTTTTTTTTACTGGACATTTTCAAAAAAGTGGTTTTGGCTAATTATTATGTATCTATAGATAAATTCTTTTCTGAGAACCATAGTCACAGCATTAACTATAAGTGTTTTATTATCTGTCACAGTAAATCTTCAACTTTAGGAATAACTAAATGAGCATAATTGCTAGTTTATTTGCAGTTCATTAAGGAAATATTAGCCTTCATTTCACAAAGGCCATACAATAAAACATGAGTGGAACATGTCTCTCTGACCAGCTTTCACACAGGCTTCCAACAATAAATTCTTATTTTATTAACACACAGTAGGTTACTTTTGCTTGTTTGCTTTGTTTTTACAATTTTGTAGGTTGAGAAGACCATTCTCTTTAATAACCAGAGCCGTCCTTCTAAACTGGATGATGGTTTTGTCTTTTTAAAAAGATAATGACAGCTCATGCAGCAAAGGCAAGAAATTTCGTAAGACATTTAACATTTTAATTAATTATTTATCTTTAGTATGCTATATTTCAGTAGGTTTTAAAAATAAGAATTTTGGGTTGAATTGTAAAAATTATACTTAACTGACAAATGAAATCTCACTTAGTACACGCTTGTGATTGATGGAAAATAACGAGATTTGAATTTCATTTCAAAATAATTTTTCTTTGCAATTTTTATCCAAACTCATCTTTCAGCACTTTTCTTAGGATATATAACACAAACTGTAAAAATGACCCACTCTTCCTAAGACACATAATTCCAAATATAAGCTCACTAAAATTTTTACTTGTTTCATTTCTATCAAAGCTTGGACTTAATCTTAAGGCTTGCCAAAATAATACCAGTCTTACTACTGGGTGAATGAAGACAAAAACATTAATTCTGAAAGTTAAAAAATTTACTGTGACTTAATATAAGAAACTCTTTCATAGTTGATGCCTTCACGTAGATCTAATGGAGCACATATTCAAAGGACTATTTGTTGAGGAAAACTGATACTTGGCTCAACAGCTCCATTCCAAGATTGTTGACACACCAGCTGGCATTTAAGGGAGGTACCCAGAATGCTTCTTTCGTGTTGGTTCATGGGTAAAGAGATACGTTTAATGTAGCTGCAATTCAGCGCACATCTTTAGGTTTAGTGGTTGAGGGACCAGCAGACTGCCTGAGACTTTTGGCTCTTTGGTCAAAAATCACCACTGTCTTGGCAGACAGGACACTCAAATGGTTACTAACTCCCCAAATGTTTATCTATTGGTGAGCATACATGAAGGCTCCAGCTTACGTGTGTCTTTAACTCACTCTCTCCTCACTCATGTTGGTCACTTCTCCAGGCCACTGATAGCTGATAGAACATCAATGCAGAGGCTTGAATGCCTCTCAAGGCTTGTTGGAAATTGGAAGCTGAATCTCTATCAGCATAAGTAGCTGAGGCAACAGCTGTCTTCTATCAAGGGCATATATCACTTTCATAACTGGAGCTTTAGCTGTGTTTTTTTCTTTTTCTTAAGTTGTTTAATTAAGTGTTGTGAGGACAAAATAGATGAGAATGTCAGGAAGTGGGGTGGGAACAAATATATGAACATACTTGTAGAGGAGAGACCCAGAAGGGAGGTTTAACCTTTTCTCACTTTCCATCTCCTAAGCTTATATATATTAACAGTACATAAGTGATTTGTTGAGTTCCTTCTTATAATGCCAGGTATTTGCATTATTTTATGTCCTTTGACAATCCTATGAAATAAGGAATATTATTATCTTGTTCAACAGATGAGGAATTTGAGGCTTAGGAGGTTAACTATTATAACTTGCCAAGGTACACGGTTAATAAGTAATGAAGCCACACCGGCTCCCACCTATTCCCTGGAGAGGTTCACTCTGAACCGTTCTGCTGAGACACTGCAAACGTATAGGTGATGGGAAGGGCGCCCCTGGGGCTGTGCAAATGGCAGCCCTTCCACTCTGCTCTATCGCCCTGGGCAAAGGGAAGGGTGGACTTAAACTTAAGGCTCATTCTGTTCTCTATTGCATGACCTTGGACTGTAAGGGGTCTCTGTTATTGCTGCACTAAGGCCCTTGAAGGAAAGGCCGCACCGGGAAAGGGAAGATCACTTCACACATTTGTTGCTTCTGTTTTGTACAAGTCTGAGTTTTATAGGGCAGTGCCAGATTGATTTATATTCTTTCTTGCAATAAGAAAAAGGAAGAAAATTTTTATTTAAAAAGGAAAGATTCTTAAAGTCTGTGGGAAATGAATGGGATTTTTAAAAGGTTAAATTTTTTCTTTTGACATTTTCTGTTATGCTGACATTTTCTGTGGTGTTTGGTTGGGGGCGCTACCTTTTCTGTTTTGCTTTGTTTATGTTTGTCTTAAACAAATCAAGTTCTTTGTTTTAAAACTATTTCTATTTTTCCTTTTCTGCTTCGTAGGAGCATGTCTCTCCAAGAAAATACCAAATCACTTTTATTTGGTTCAAGTTTAACTTATAGTCGTTGAAAGGATTTATGCTATTTTTCTTTGTTTAAAAAATTTACACTGGAAATATATGTATCCCAGAGGAGAAATGAAGGTTTCCCTGGTTTAAAGGATTTTAAGTATTTAAACTCTGAAAAAACACAATTATATGAACACTAAAGTCATGTTTATGCAACACGTGTGGTTTTGTTGATTTTGATAGGCAGGATGGATAATTTAGGCCAAAACTCACCTTTGGTATAAAGAAACATCAATATAATATTTCACCAAGGAGCACAAGTAAAGCCATCCCAACTCAGACTGCGAGGCTAGCATGCCCCATTTCAGTGGGTTCCTGTGTGAGTAAGTTGATCTCGTGAGGACTAATTGAGTGGATAATTGCTCGACTACACAATTTTTCTGGTTTAAGAGTCAGAGAATTTCAAGAACTGAAGGGACTCTTAGCTGGTTTTGGTCTTCCCAATATAAATCAATCTTTCCTTTTTGTTGATTTTTTTGCTCTCTCTTTTAAAAATGATATTCTGCATAGTACAATTGAGAAAACATCCTATGTGGTCATCCCCTTGTATAAAGCCATTGGCACCTATTTTGGTTTCCTGGTCCTTAATAAAGCCATAATAAAGTACTACAAGCAGGGTGGCTTCAAATAAAATGTATTCTATCATAGTTGAGGAGGCCAGAAGTCCAAAGTCAAAGTGTCACTGTGGTTGGTTTCTCCTGGAGGCCCTTTGAGAGTGTATGTTCCATACTCCTCTCTGCTTCTGGTGGTTGCCAGCAATCCTTGGTGTTCCTTGCCTTGTGGGTACATAACTCCAATCTCTGCCTCCATTTTGACATGACTTTCTTCTCTGTGTGTGTTTTTGTCCAATTTTTCCTTTTCTAATAAGAATACTCGTCGTTGGATTAGGACCCATGTTAGTCCATTATTTCCACATTTTAACTTGATCACATCTGCAAAGACACCATTTCCAAATAAAGTCACATTCACAGATACTGAGATTGGGACAGCAACATACCAGTTTTGGGGAAGGGGCACAATACACCCTACACTAGCACCACGATGACACATTGGAAGCTTAAGTCCACCTTCACTTGTACTCCTTGGTGAAATGTTATGTTGATGTTTCTTTATACCAGAGGAGAGTTTTGGCCTAAATTATCCATCTTGCTCAGCTTTCCATTTATTTCCTCTAAAACACTTATCAAAATATGTACATAATTTATTCTTAATCTATCTCCCAAAGGACAAGGATCTTGTCTATCTTATTCCCTTTCAAATTCCAAGTGCCAACCACAGTGCCCAGACATATAGGTGTTCAGAAAATATTTTTTGAACACAAAATACATGGAGAACACACTCTATGTTTGATATTTTTTAAAATTGAAGTATAGTTGATTTACAATATTAGTTTCGGGTGTACAGCATAGTGATTCAGTATTTTTGACTAGTTTGCATCTGCTAATCTCCAACTCCTAATGCTTCCCTCCCCCACCCCTCTCCCCCTTGGCAACCACAAGTCTGTTCTCTATGTCTGCGAGTCTGTTTCTGTTTTGTAGATATGTTCATTTGTGTCATATTTTAGATTCCACATATAAGTGATATCATATGGTATTTGTCTTTCTCTTTCTGACTTCGCTTAGTATGATCATGTCTAGGTCCATCCATATTGCTACAAATGGCATTATTTCATTCTTTTTATGGCTGAGTAATATTCCAGGTTAAGAGTCCACCTGCCAATGCAGGGGACACGGGTTCGAGCCCTGGTTCGGGAGGATCCCACATGCTGTGGAGCAACTAAGCCCGTGCGCCACAACTGCTGAGCCTGCGCTCTGGAACCTGCGAGCCAGAACTGCTGTGCCTGCACGCTGCAACTGCTGAGGCCCTCACGCCTAGAACCCATGCTCCGCAACAGGAGAAGCCACCTCAATGAAGAGTAGCCCCCGCTGCTGCAACTAGAGAAAGCCCACGCACAGCAGCAACGAAGACCCAATGCAGCCCTCCCCCTGCCAAAAAAAATTCCTTAGCAGTCCCTTTCAGGAGAGTGTTAACAGTGGAGGATTTCACTATTCATTCAGGGCAATTCTTTTTCTTTTCTTTCTTTTTTTTTTTTTTTGCAGTACGCGGGCCTCTCACTGTTGTGGCCTCTCCTGTTGCGGAGCACAGGCTCCGGACGCGCAGGCTCAGCGGCCATGGCTCACAGGCCCAGCCGCTCCGCGGCACGTGGGATCTTCCCGGACCAGGGCACAAACCCGTGTCCCCTGCATCGGCAGGCGGACTCTCAACCACTGCGCCACCGGGGAAGCCCTCAGGGCAATTCTTAAACTCAGGACAGTTGTCACTGATGTAATGGCATTTCTATTTAAGCAACAGAAAACTTGTTTTATACAGGTTAGTGTTCCTTCATATAAAAATATATTGCAGTGCACATCAGAAAAGACTAAGTTAAATCTTGTTTATCCAGGGCATATTTCACAAAAATGTTTTTCTCCAGTCTGTTGCTTTAAGAAATGTCCTAATTTTTCAGCCAAAGAGGCCTCAACAAATTTCAGAATTTGCTTATGTTATAGCTAAGCAAAGTTATAAATATAAATATATAAATATAGTTGTTTGCTTAGGTTATAGTAGACTTCTAGGTTCAAAAAAATATTATTTTTTTAAAAGCAAGTTTTATGTTTATTTATTCATGACCTAATTTTCTATAGACAGTATAAGGAACTATATTTCAAGACTTAAAAATAATGTCTTTTTCTAACAAAAAGCACCATACAATCAATGTAGAAAAATTTAAATATATGTATAAACAAAATCAAAAAAATAAAACCTGCTCTAATAAAACTGTGATGAACAGGTGAGATACTTTTATCCATTTTGAGTTAAATTCAGAATAAATTCTCAGTATGTACAAATTTTTAAGTATATTATACATGTTTAAAACTATTTATTGATACTTGGCTGTTATGAATAAATCAAATGTAATTTTTTTTAATAAGCAACCTAAATTGTTAAGATAAGGAATAAAGCCAAAGCATGAAGAAAATAACCAGGGTAACTTATTCCTAAAAATATCAGCCAGGAAAAAAAGAAAATAAGCCAACTCAATCCTCTAGGTCATGTTTACTTAATTACACTACGATTATCTATAAGCTCCATAAAGGCTAAGATTTTTGTTAGGTTTATTCACTGTTTAATTCCTGTGCCCAACAATACCTGCCATATATTAATACTAAAAAACAATTTGTTGAATGAGTTAATTAGGAAAATATAATAAAACTATGGTCTGTATGCAATTTATAGCCCCCTTTGGCAGTATAAGTCTAAATAATCAAAAAGTATTTATGCAGTAGCTTTTTTGTGTTTGGATCCCACAGATATCTGCCTCTAGTTTACATGTGAGGAGACCAGGGCTCATAAGTATTGGTCTCTGGTTTTTCTTGCTCTGATAGTCCAGCAAAATTAAGAACACAACTGACCCATGCAAATGAGAAATGAGTCGCAAATGTGCTAGGATATTGATTAGCTACAGATATCTAAACTTGAGATCTATAATTTGAATATGACTTACTAGGAAGTGAATCTTGAAACAAGTTTAAAGAAACTCACTGAAGCTCTTCACATGTAATATTACACTTGGACCTGATTGTTGTGCACTCTGGGTTATTTTGCCAATTTAACTGCATTCTTATTTAGTTTCTCCATCTAGTAGCATCTATGTTTATTTACATTTTCTGATGAGGTTGGATGAAGATAATTTTTAATAATATCTCCCCTGTGCTCAACTTCAAATGAATGTTAACCACTTGGAAAATGCCTTTTCTGAATTTGCTGAACCAAAAGTTAGCCCCAAACTTAGCAGACAATCTCTGCTAAGTTTCCCGAAGTCTGATCTTGTGCATTTTCAGCCTAGCCCTATGACCCACCTTCAATCTCTATGCAGACTTCCGCCTGTCCTCCACCAGTAGAGCTCTGGTAGCTTCCCTCTAAGCGCCAACCCCTTCAGCAACTTGGAACTTCAATCTCTGCCTCTTCAATGCCCGTCACTCCTCTTAGAGTCCACCTCCTTGAGCCAAGGTAGAAAAGTAACCTCTAAGCAGAATCCAGGGCTATCATGAGGCTCACCATGTGTGTTTTCCTCCTCAGAGAATCACAGTTCTGTGCTGCCTGTTGTTCAGTCCCTGACAACGGTTACCTCATATATTTTGTCCAGTTTAATAGTTGTTTACAGCGTGAGAAGGAACGATACTTGTACCAGTTGTTCTGTCAAGTCCAGAAGCAGAAGTCCTATTTAATTGCTACTATGCTGTCTTCATTATATTCTTCTTTTTGTTTTTTTTGTCCTGACTTTTGCTTGATTGACTAAAATTATTTTATTACTCTTTTCTTTGTGATTTGAAATCTACATTCTATTTCTATTCCACTAATGGTCATTTTCAAAAAATATTTTATTTTTAAATATTTATTTATTTTATTTATTTATTTTTGGCTATGTTGGGTCTTTGTTGCCGCACGCAGGCTTTCTCTAGTTGTGGTGAGCTGGGGGCGGAGGGCTTCTCATCGTGGTGGCTTCTTTTGTTGCAGAACGTGGGCTCTAGAGCGCAGGCTCAGTAGTTGTGGCGCATGGGCTTAGCTGCTCTGCGGCATGTGGGATCTTTCCAGACCAGGGCTCGAACCTGTGTCCCCCTTCATTGGCAGGCGGATTCTTAACCACTGTGCCACCAGGGAAGCACCCCCAAAAAATATTTTTGACTAATATTTGAACCTTTATTTTTTAACAACATTAGTAATTAAAGTGTACATATAAAATTGCTCCCTCTAAGAATGTGGTCATGAATAAATATTAGATAAGAAGCATCTGCATTATCATAATGTACAGTGCTATTATTTATACCTAGAAAATCTAAAAAGAATTAACTGAAATTTATTACGCCTAATAACAATAAGATAATTCTAATTTGGCCAGAAAATCCAGAATCTTCCTTTATACTAAGACTTCTGTTGGCTCCTGGAAGAAGAGCATGGACAGCCCTAGGCATATTCCTTGGTTCCCCTCAACTCTGGTTAAGGCAGTAGGGATAACTGAAGTTCTCCAAACGGAGTTAAAACCCTTCCAGGATGAGAAGCCTGAGGTTAGGACTTTAATCCAGATATCTCAAATAGATGAACAAAAGGAAACTCATGCCACTGTGCATAGTAATATCAGGCTATTATCTTTGTAGCTTAGGGACTTTGTACTTTTTTTTTTTTTTTTTTTTTTTTAGGGAAATAGTTTCTTCGGTATTATATTGACTCTGAATTTCACTCCTCTCCTTTGGAGGGGTGTGTGTGTGGGGTGTGTGTGTGTGTGTGTGTGTGTGTGTGTGTGTGTGTGTTTAAAGAATAGTTTCCTGTTGATTCTCTTGGAAGAATGAGAAAGATTATCCTCTCTTAACACTGGTAGAGAAATCTTGGAAGATTCTAAGCCTTGGAGAGTTACCTCATTTAATCTTCAAAACCGACTTAAGAGGAAGACACTACTATTTTCTCCTTTTTACAGTTGGGGAAATAGAGTTTGAAGAGATTAAGAAACTTGTTCATGTTCACATATCTAGTAAGTGAAGTATCCAGTGTTCAAATCCAGGTACCTGATTTTAGATCCTATGTTCTTATATGCTCTGAAGAAGCCAAATATATATTGAGTATCAATATGTAGAATAAATAATACAGCCTATAGCACAGCCCCAGGGAAAAGCCGTTTCTAATTCCAGAAGTTACCTAGAGCACTGGAATTTTATATCCCCATGAAGTAAGTACAGAGAGTGTTTTCTAGAGGCAGCTGGACATTCTACTTCCTGTCTTCTAAAACAACAGGAAATTCCTTCTTTCCAGTTAAAAGTATTAAGGAAGTCAAGGCCATCTATGCGCATTACATCCTGGACATGTGAAGTCTAGAAAATAAATACCTGTTGTACCAGGACAAAGGCCATCTAATGGTTTTTGTCCTAGGCAACTCAAGGTAGGCTATCTCTTAAAAGATGTTTCCAAAGTACATAGTATTTTATGAAAAAAAGTGAAGATAAGAAATGTTGCATATTAAAATGTTTGTGACAGGTGCATTTAAAGCCTTCTCTAACCTCCTACCTCTCAGTGTGTTTACATGACAACTCCCTTGAATAAATACTTAGTCTGGAGGCTATTCTGGAAAGCAGGGGCCCCTGATATGCTTGGTAACTATAGTTACAGTTGTCTCTTCTTTTCCTGGAATGTAAAATAATTTATCATCATCTCAGAAGTCATTTTGAAAGCCTTAATGAGATAAAGACTCATTTTTTCCAGGTGATATTCCTACTGTTGAGTGCTAGTCATAATTTCCTTCTCTTAATGATAAAAGTGATGTCTAGCTGTAAAGCAGAGGCGAGATGTGAATGCTAATGTCTTATAACTTGGAGAACAAATGAATTAATTTAAAAAAATTCTTCCTTAGGAAAATGTTTTTTCTCTCTTCATTAAAATAAAATAACTATTGATGATTATCCTAAAAGCAGCTTCCAGATAATGATTATATTGAGTATTAATTGGGTAATCCATACAAACTTGGCAAAACATTAGCTGATTTTTAAAAAATGTTTACCAAAAATCGAAATGTTCCTCCCAGTTGGGAGATGCAAGCTGTAACCGAAGAGATGGGAAATTAATCTCACAGTGAATCATACCCTTAAGACCCTGATGTCTCTTGTGGGAAGAGACAAGAGAGTAATCTCCTCTACTGGTGCAGAAGAAGTTAACGAAACTTTTCTTATCTCTCGAGTTATTTTTGAGAAGGCGTTTAGGAGGAGATTAAAAATTTTACTCCTTTTATTATACTAAAAGGCATAGCTTTAATACAATAGAAACACTTCAGTAAACATCCTTTAAAATAGGTTTGTCAATCTTTCCTATTATGACCAAAGTATGCTATTTTCTCCCAAAGAAAGAGAGGACTTGATATGCCAGGAAGAACTCTTCTCCAACTTCTCATCCATGCCCATTGCTGGGGGCTGTGACTCGAGCCCACCTTGGGCTGGGAAGCTGATTTGTGTGGGTTCTGGATGCCATCCTCTCTTTTCATTCTGGTGTGAACACAGTGAATTCTAAGAAAACACACTGACAAGGACACAGGAAATACTTTGAGCGCACATTTGACTTTTTAAGCAAAAGTTTCTTATTCTGTTCTCGTTCATCACCTTCAGAATTGACTTAAGGAATTCTGAGCCTTGCCATCCCTTTAGTGGTGCCCCCAACTCCAAGCACTAGAGGGACTGCTTGAGTTTAGCAACACCTTTGAAAAAAATAAATTTTTTGATGATTTAGTCAATCATTTATTTCAATTTCCTTCCCTCCTTAGAAAATATTCTTTGCCATCTTTGGCTTGACTATATTTAAATAAATTTGTTTGGTTTTATTTCCTTGGTAGAGGAATTAGTAGGGGAGATATAAGAAAGTGGGACTAACTTTGGAAATTTAAAATAGTATCAAATCAGTGGTTCTCAATTAAGCCAGGCCTAATACTCCTCTTTGAAAGAATATTTGGTTCCCCTGGCAACCAGCCCCCATCCTTATGTGCTATCCCAAAATCATCTCCCTAACATAAATCCGGTAGTGATAGAGGGCTTGTTATATATAACAAGACACCCATTTCACCTTTATGACTCTAAAGTGTTTCCAGAAACTGAGGACAAGAGACCAAATATTATAACAAAAGATGCTGCCATTGTTCTTGTCACTCACTCAGGAAATTCCAAAGGTTTGGGGAGCTGTGAGCCAGGAACCATGGAGGAAGACAAAATACATATGAGAAATATATTTTGGTCATCTGAATGGCCAAATATATATGTGAAAAAACAAACTCTGCACACCAAGTGAAACAAAGCCAAAGATGAGTTTATGGCAAGGGTTTTGACCGACAAGCTGGGAAACTCAAGGCTATGGGAGCAGTGAGTTCCCAGCTGTTTACAGGCTAAAGGGTTTTTATGGGGTAAATGTGGAAATTATTTGTCTTTTTCAGCTGACTGGTTGCCTGATGGTCTTCTTTCTTTTTGAATCAGGGTAGCTGACTTAGGGGAACAAAGAAGTCCAGAGGTGGTGTGAACAGACTTTTGACCTTTGCAGATTGCTGGTGTCCTCTGCTGATTTCTGAGAAGAGCTGTAAATTCTCCCAACTGATATTAGGTAAGGTTAATCTTTGCTTTTCTTTAATGCACCTGTGTCGCCAACTCCTTTTTGTCCCCAACATAAGTGACTCCATTTTAGTTTTGGTTCTACATATATTTCTTATAGATCACAGTATCATTCTCAGCAAAGTGATATGTCATAATAACATCACCCCACCCTCTGCAAGTCCTCAGATCTGATCATATTCATGGTTGAGGGATTCTATATGTCTTGGGAATGGGAAAGTGGAAATTTGGTGGGTAGTGGTGGAGGTGTGGTGGTAGTTATGTGGGATTCTGCCAAAATGGTGTCTATCATCAAGTCTTTCGAGAAGCATTGATCCTGTTGGTTGTAAGTTCTCTGTTCTTCAAATATGGGCCACGTGTGCCCAGCATAAGCTTTAGTAGCCAATTCCTGGAAAACACGATCTTGGGTAGCACCTGACACCATCTTGCTCATATTTGTATGTCAAAGTAACACTTTGAGGGTGTAATGATTATTAGTGAGCTTTAAGTAACATTTCTTCAAGTTATTTAAATTGCATTAGTAGCTTTGTTTGTTTGTTTAAATCTCATTAGTAGCTGATTCATTTAATTAACTGCAATTTTCCAGGATGGTCTTTTGGTAGCTTATGTGTAAGGAAATATGAAATTTCCCTAAAGTATTATAAATAAATTCATCTCTTTCATCATTAACATATGACCTTTAATGTTAACTGGGTAGCTAATAAAAGTCTTAGACTCATACAAACAAGTAGAGATTAGAAAATGAGACCTGTAGGAAAAGATTAAAGGATCATTCAGGAAAACCGAGAACTGTTTTGCTGGTAATCTTCATTTAGCTGATAATAAAAAGTAAGGAGAATATTGGTGAGTTATCGTTCTTCATAAAGAATGGAAGGGAGAGTGAATAAAGTTATTTGTAACACTTGAATGGGTTAGAAATTTCAGCCAGTTGGAAAATATTAAGGATTGCTTTGGAAATTAAAGTAATAGTTTGGAATTGTTCTCTGGATTAAGACCGGATAATTTCCTCATTTGTTTGCTGTGCTCTGAGACAGGTTCACTGAAGCACGTGGACAAATTTGATAGCTTTAACAAAGTTCGGTCAACGGTTAAATGTTAGAAACCTTCCGTCATTCTTAGAACGGCCTCTGGAGGTCAGGGTTGAGGCATGGTGCATAGCTAAAATTCCTCAGTCACTCACTGTCTACAGTCAAAATATGGCAAACACTGATACTTTTGGTTCTCCATCTGGTTTCATTCATAAGCTCTAAATTTGTTTACTCACAAAATGTAATTTAACTAACAAGCTAATATGAAACATTCTCTGTTATTGGATATTTGAATATATATTAAGTTTATACATTTAAGTAAGAGTCTATGTTATTTCTGTTAAAATGAAGTTAGGGCTCTAAGAACATTTTAAAAAATCTATTTAGACCTTGAAATATGCAAGGACTTGTAAAATAACACGTATTAAGAATGAAAGGTGCCTCAACTTTAAATTAATAGGATCATTTTAAGTTTTGTCACGTTCCTGAAATTTAGGATTGCAATCATTTTCTTAATTCAGAAGCATTTGAAAGCTCTCCACAAAAGTTTAAAATCATTTGGAACAAGACAGAATAATTTACCAGTATTATTGTCCTTTAGTGTTTTTATCATCCTCAGTTCAGAGGATGGCATGCAGCCAAAAGACATCTTCTCCACAGTTCCTCCTGAGCGTCCTCAGTCAGAATTAAATGACTAGTGAAGGCCAGCAACCAGGAAAGGGGAAATTAGAGGAAGGCCCTTCTAAGAAGCTCTTTACCAATTTCTGGAGCTAGTCTCTCCTATTCTCCAGTTATTTACTGCTTTCTTACCTTATTTATTTATTTTAAAACAATGCTCCCAGATGTCCTTGAATATCTGGGGAAACTGTGAAAGGTAGTCTTTTTAACAACTAAATGAAATCGCTGTATTTAATTATGTTTCACGTGGTATTAGTACTTGAGCTGCTTCCAAATATTATTCAGTAAAAAAGAGTATGCTCTGGTAGTTCCAGTAATGCCCAGACTTTTCCGACCCCTTCAGTCCCTTCCCCCATTCCTCCCCTCTCTCCCAAACTTCATTCTTTACGGCTCTAATGTCATCTTCTCTGTGAAGCCTTCTCAAATGCCATCATGTGACTTTCACCACTCCTTGCTGGATTCTCCCATTGGGCCTTGTATGCACCTCTGTTAAATCTCACTCAGTGGCATGATTCTGAGTTCTTCCATGCTCCTAAAATTTACAGTTACAGACAGCAAGGTGGTAGAGAATACTCAAAACATGTAAACACCAGTAGAACATAGGTGTCGGTCAATCAGAATGGAAACCAGCTTTAAATAATACTGGTGTGTTGGGCTAAATAAGAACCCTGGAACCAGCCTATGAGCTCTTCAAGGGCAGGACTCCTGTTGTATTTGATTTGGTATTCTTAGCACCTAGCACAATACTTGGCTTACGGTTGATCGATAAATGTTTTATGAGGGAATGAATATGAAGAAAAGTTATGCATTAATTCCAGGAAGAGCCCTGAAATCTTAGTAGTGACTTCAAGATTGCCGAGCATCATTTAACCTGAGACATTAGTTTAGCTTGAGGTAAAGGCATTGTCCTTCACACTAGATGATCCTAATGACACACTCCACAGATCCTAGGCATCGAGTTGTCCCCACAGGCAAATTGCCCTCAGCCATCTGATCTCTCTTATACTTCTGTGATGTATTTTTGAGGAACAGAACAGGGTTAACTCAATTGGATCTGTGGAAGAAGAAATAGTAGACAAACCTATCTCCCAAATAAAACTACCTTTCCATGATGCCATTTAAAATATAACCTAGAGCTAATTATTTAAAAGATATTAAAAGAAACGTTTGGAAAACTATTACACCTCATAAGCTATTTTCACATATGGTGGGATACTATATACTTATATACTAGATAAGAGCTATTCTTCATTTAATGTTTATCTATTGTGGAAAAAGATTCTTTAGATACCATTTGGGACTGTTTAAAATGAAGAAATACATGTTCCACTTACCACAGTATAGCAGTTCTTCAGAGACTTTTTTCTTTAACCTAAAAGTAAAGACAGAGTACATGTCAACCTGATTTCCAACTATCTTTGCTGTGGGTGTTTCCTTTATCCTGCGAGCTGAGATGGCTTAGTTCCGGTCCACTTTCTTTTAGCAGCTGAAACTTTCTGCTCAGCAGCGTGGTAGTTCCTTCTCTCCTACCCCGAGCAGGTGCATATACCCCCCAAATACATGTCGAACTGAGTAGATTCAAATGCTCATATTAGACTGACTCCGAGGAATGTAGAAAGTCTGGGGCCAACGCTAGTCACTTTGAACTTAATTAGACCTACATAAAATAATTATTTACCTCTGCTCAATATGGTGCTTCTAAGTGATGAAACCACAGAGGATTAAAGGGCATGAGTTGTATACATCAGTGCAAGTTAAAATGGAAAGAAGGATGGGGCCATAGGAAGCTCTAAATTGACAGGGATGCTCCCAGTTTACTCCTGGGAGACAGTGTGATGGCAGGCAAATCCCGAAACTTCTCGCAAACCTTTTTATCTTCAGAAATATTAAGCATTTGTCTTAATCACCACTAAAGTATCATCTGCCTCCAATTTTCTACAGTTTTAAAAAAGGCAACTGGCCATAGGTTTTGGTAGTTGTGAGTAAGTGGGTTATGAAATAAGCATGTTCTGCCTGCCCAAGAGCCTCAGCCTGAGCTTTTTCGCCCCAAATGCCCTAAATGTTTGTATTGCAACAGTTATCTCTTTGTCCCACAGACAGTCCTTATCGGTCCAGAAATGGAAGCCCCATAATGTTTTGGGAGTTAGTCTCTTTCATTTACAGATTGATTTCAGGGCACTATCCCCTTCTACAATGATGCCTGGCACAGATTATTAAAATTTACTGGACTACAAATTTGCTTTCTTAATACATCAGTGTAAATATTGTGAGCGATTTATTTTTCCAAAAGTGAGAACAAGGTAATAGAAATTAGTCCTAAACATGCATGCAAAAATGGTGAAAGTAATGATGCTTAATCTTAAAAAACAATATTTGCTGTGGTCATGAGGCAAGTGCCAAGTGAAAGAGAGAGACGCTTTCCAGAGCCTGAGTCTCAAGGAGTGTCTGTTTAGAGACAGGGTGATCACATATCCTGCAATTTGCAGATACTGAAACCCAATTTTCACATTTTAGTCATGGGTAAGTAAGATCTGGAAGATTGAGTCATGCTGAAGGATTTTATTTATATACAGTAATTTCAGTTTATTAATTTATAACAAAAATAATGAGAAGTAGACTAGAATTCCATGGATCTGGTCAGTAAATTGTGTTTCCTATAGGTAAATTTATTTACAAAATAAAATTAATACTAGAAGGCCTCTTAGTAACTATACTGTTATAGAGTTGGGAGTCACACAATCTCCTGGGACAATTAAAATAATCATTAAAACTGAGAAGTACTATCACTTATCTCCATTATAAGACTTCAGTTTTAAAGGAAAATTATCCAGTCCTTTAGACAGTGATGGAAACACACTGGTAAATTTTTACTATTAAATTTTTATATTTAGAATCAAGTTTTAGCACTTATAGTATTGTACTTTCTCTTAAAAGATGTAGTATTTTCCAAGATCATAGCTCTCTCAAGTTAATTATATTTCAAAATGCTTTACTTTCATAAGGCACCAGAAATAGCTGGTTAAGGTTTAGGAAATATAGTTGTCTGAGCAGCCTATTTACAAATCTTTACCTTGGAGGGTTATTTCTTAAGGAAATATCAAATCCAATCATGTTTATGCTGGTTATAGTTAGCTTTTGTTTCTTACCAATATTCTTATTGGTACCTTATTTTGGATATGAAACCCTTACGCAGGTTTATAGAAGTGAACTGAGATTGGTTATACCAGGCAAATAGCTTAATGACTACATAGCAGCTGAAGAATTTGTTGAAATTTTGATGTACGCAATTTAAGTGGCAACCTTAGTTTAGTCTTCCATTTTTTTCACATTTTCTTCAAGATAGGATTTTTCTACAAGACTATTTGTCTGTTTTATATGTGTGCAGGTATACTGGGACCTCAAATACATTGAGGTCTCAGTTTTCAATATTTATTAAGGTCAGTAATTACAAAATGCAGTGAAAATTTGAAGATACAGCCAAAGTAAATTTCTTTTTAATTAAGCAGATTGAGTCATACACAAAATATTGAAACATTTGAAGTGTCTAAAATGAATTTTTTTAACTAATTTAAGCAAGGTAGTTCAGGTCTTTTTTTTTTTTTGACTTAAAATAAGAACTTGAACAAAGGTCAAGGTAGGCGCCTCATCAAGAATATTAATTGTTTTCATTTTTTCTAAGTGAAATAAAATTGATAAAGAAACTTCCTAAGATAGTTTGGTTTAGGAACCATTGTCCTTAGATATGGTCTGAGCAAGAATATAAAATAAGCACTCCTTTGGAAGTGATTTTTGTGATCTTTTAAAAAATATCTACATAGCCTAACTTGATGGCTAATATTGCCAGCAAAAGCAACTCCCTGTAACTGTAAACACATAATATTTGTCTGGGGGAGCCGACAGGTAAGTTTGAATTTTCCCAGGAGAGGGCAGAGTACTGAGAATGGGGAAATAGGACTGGTGAGTTTTGAAAGTAAAAGCATAAGCATAACTTATCTACACATAAACTTATCTTACAAGTTTAACTTATCTTAAACTTGAGCATAAACTTATCCTACACAGTCGAGGTAGGGCTTAGGCAGTTGGACACACCAGGCTAGCAATAGGACATGGGGTGTGAAAGTACTGAACACAAGAAAGGAGACACAGAAAAGGAATTACGTTTTCATACTTACATAGATCCACATGTCCTTATGCATTTGGGAGTTTGCCTCCTAACCCACGTGGTTTAATATTGTAGGACCTCTGAAAGTCCTGGACCAAAAATATCTCTTTTGACTTTCCTCCCTAGTTGCTTGAGATCCTCATTATGTTTATTCTGGGGGGATAAAAGCAAGGATGATCCTGCCTTGTCTTCCAATCAGCCTGGAAGCAGCTTGTTAACAAGAATGGTACCCTATTTCTCTGAACCCTCGCACAGTGCCTAACAGCGATGCTTACAGGTGACCTTGACATGTGAGGGAAGATGGGGCACCTTCATTTCTAGCTGTTGAGACCTCCATTCACATTGGTGTATCCAAGGGGCACCGAGGAAAAAGCACAGCCTCCTCGGTAGAGGGGCACCGAAAAGAATAGGGGGTGGGGAACCTTGAGCCACCTGGCCTGCTGTCAGTCTTCCAGCTGGAGGAAGGCTAATCATAGAAGTGTTTTGTTGATCAACCACTTTACGAGAATCTTGTGTTATCTCTGTGAAGATGGTGGAATAGGAAAAGTGGGGGCTTTAGGGGCAAAAATCCCTTAGAATTGATTCCCAGCTGTGGGATTTTGCACAAGTAACCTCTCAGCTTCAGTTTCTGATCTGTAAAATGGGATAAGACGGTAATTTCCCTGGCCTCGTGGAACCCAGTTTCCTCTCTAGCTACTATTGATTATGTCTGGCCAAGTTGACACGTGTGTCCACCTCCTTTACTGCTCCTCACCTGCCTGCCATCCCCACCCCACCTGTTCATGTGGGGCAGGGATTAGCATAGTAGAGTTTATTGTTTAAAGCTGGAAAGATGGAAAAGCATCTGTTTTTTCAAAAATCACCTCTGCAGTCTTCGGCTCTACTAGCTGAGCTATCGAAGGGTGCTGTTATCTTTTTTTTTAATAAAAGAAAAGTTCTGTCTACATTCTGATTTTTCTTTCAAATAATGTGAAGGTAAACATCAACTCATGGACAAATTCCAAATTAATGCAGCCTGATTTAAAATCTTATTCTAGGTCCTTAGACTACATTTGCAAATCTCGTTCCTTATGCTGTTTTGCAATTGAGATCCGTTGGTACACACCTGAGTACAATTTTCAAGGTTCCAATTTGCAGCATTACAGTAGGGCAGAAATATTTCATTGCTGTTACTCCTTAGATTTTCTGATTATACAGGAGCTGGATTCTTGGTTGTAGAATGAGGAGTGAAGTAAAGTGGTAGGTTTTTTATTTTTCATAATCCAGTCTCTGCATTTTGCATATTATTGCCTTTTGTAGGGTTCTTCTTGCTTCTGGTACTTTAAACTATCTTTTAACATTTCAATTGATGTTATATATTGAGCAGATGTCTTACATTATTTGAGCATGTTGTTCAGAGAAACCTAAAGAGAATTAGTTTTAAAAATCATTGTTTTTAGCTTTTCCAAAACTTGGTAAAGCACTTTCTCCACTTTTTTTTCTTTCCACAGTAACATTCTTGATTTCATCTTTTCATGTCGATATGTTGCCTCATATTTATCTTAAATTCACTAGCGTAAGGCCCGGAGTACATTTGTTAAATGTCCAATTTGGCGATAACCAAGTTAACGAGTAACATTTATTATTAATTATATCAATAAAAACATCATAATCTTACAGCTCTGGTTTGAGCCTAATAGAGTAGGAGGTTTGAGGGATGAATATTCACAAGCAATTAATGGATCGCTCTTTGGAAAAAATGCTGAAAATCATTTTAATAGCCTCTTTGCATCCTAACCAGACTTCAGTCAAATCAAACCATCTCTGGCTAGAAAAAATGTAATCAGTTTCTCAAAATTAGGTTCAATGAACTTGTCTCTGCAGAAGGTCAAGTAATATACTCTCATGAAAGAAAACTGTTCCCTATTTAATGCATCAGTTATTAAAAAGTGTTCTATTTTTCTGTTTGGGTTCTGTCTGGGTTTCTTTTTTTTTTTAATGACTGCATATTAAAGTAATCATCTTGCCAACATGCAAATGATATCCTAACTGAACATGGCTTGGATGAAAGTAATGATGAAAGGGCCAGAGAGATTTATCAGCTACATTATTATGCATGAGAAATGGAAAATCACTGAGCCACCAGAATCTTCCTCTTTTTAGGTTTATACGACTCATAGATACAAGTAAAAATTAAAATATGGTATTTTCTCCTTTTTTTAAAAAAGAAGACCTTCAAAGAATCTCATAGAATCTTAGATTTTGATATCTCCTTTTTGGTGCAAGAGTCAGACAATCCAGATTTTTAAAGGAATGTAAAAGAGAGGGAAACAGGGGGAGGAAAGATGGGCTGGGGGAGGGAGAGAGAGAGAGAGAGAGAGGGGAAAAAAACCCCAGAGAACTACACCCTCTTTGTCGTAACAGGGAATGGAGTAATGTTCATTGAAAACATCTTGCCAAATGCCACTAGACACTTTGCATGTTTTACGGCATTTAAACTTTGGAGGTAGGTGTTATCTTCAATTTAGAGTTAAAGAAACAGAGGCTTATGGTGTTCCAAACAACTTGTCCAAGACCACAAGCTACCAGTGGTGAGCCTCATATCTTATTGACTTTGAAGCCCATGATCTTTCACTGTGTCATGCTAGCCCAAGGCATGCGGTATTTAGTTTTTGGTAAGGAAACCCATTCCAATCTTACTAAAATGAAATTTTAATATACCATTATTACTTTCTAACCTAATTGAGAAGTTGATTAGGTTTTAAACAATGAAGATGAAGATTGCAGTTCCTTGATAGATATACGTTTGGTGTGTGTTTGTGTGTGCATTTATTTCTTTGACAAACTAAGTTTCGGTGTCCTACAGAAAATGGCCTCTTGTCAGCTAGAGTCTGCAGATGCTTTTTTATCTGGGCTGGCTGGAATGATTGTCTTCTGTCCCTGTTCCCCCTATTTTGGTCCATGGGTAATACACTACCCCTCTAAGGATAAGAGAAGCTGTAGATGACCACTATCTTTTTAAAAAATAACTAATTAATTAATTGATTGATTAATTTTAAATTGAAGTATAGTTGATTTACAAAGTTGTGTTAGTTTCTGGTGTACAGAAAAGTGATTCAGTCATATATCTATATATCTGTATCTATATCAATATATTTTTTTCAGATTCTTTTCCATTATCGTTTATTACAAGACATTGAATATAGTTCCCTGTGCTATACAGTAGGATCTTGTTGTTTATCTATTTTATATATAGTAGTTTGTATCTGCTAGTTTCCAACTCCTAATTTATCCCTTCTCCCTTCCCTCTTTGGTAGCCATAAGTTTGTTTTCTATGTCTGTGAGTTAGTTTGTTTCTCTGTTGTAAATAAGTTCATTTATATCATACTTTAGATTCCACATATAAGTGATATCATATATTTGTCTTTCTCTGTCTGACTTACTTCACTCAGTATGATAATCTCTAGGTCCATCCATGTTGCTGCAAATGGCCTTATCTCATTCTTTTCCATGGCTGAGTAGTATTCCATTATACACACACACACACACACACACACATTTAGGTTGCTTCCCCGTCTTGGCTATTGTAAATAGTGCTGCTATGAACATTAGGATGCATGTGTCTTTTTGAATTAGAGAGTTTTCTCCGGATATATGATTAAGGCCACTATCTTACACAAAGTTTCTACTGGTGAAGACAGAGGGTCTCTAGTGAGATGAGCTGAGCCCAGCTCAGAGGATAGTGCACTGGTCCAAAGGTTCTAGGACAAAGAGATGCCCCACGTGGTCTAGTTGGTGGCATCTGGGCCCTGAGACTTAAATTAAGATATAACTGACGCACCAAAAAATTAACTTTTTTAAAGTTTACAATTTAGTGGCATTTAATATATTCACAAGGTTGTGGAACCATCATCACTATTGAATTCCAGAACATTTTCATCACCCACAAAAGAAACCCTATTATTCATTAGCAATCACTCCTCATTTCCCTCTCCCCCTCCCTCCCAGTCCCTTGCAACCAGGATTCTACTTTCAGTCTCTACAGAGTTGCCTATTCAGCTGCATTATCTATGCGATTACAAGACCACACACTTGATGGCATTTGCTGTTACTCTCACGTGGGACACTGAGCAGTCCAGTAGGTGGTTTCCCAGGATGTTCAGTGAGGGATCCAGTGGTTTCCTCACACCCCTTCCGACATCTCCAGCCTCACTTCTGCTTTCTCCTCCACACCGACAACCCATTACCAGATTCTATAGATTTTAACCACCCACTGCAACATCCTCCCTACTTTCTGCTTCATCGCTGGATCCCCTGCCACTGTTAGAGCCTCATCAGCGTGGATAGTGGTTATGACGACTGCACTGCAGTCGCTTCTCTCCTGGTCTCCCTGCCTCCCGTCTTGCCCCACTTCATTATCCTCTATGGTGCTGCCAAGCGGTCTTCTAAGAATCTAAATCTGTTTATATCCCACCCCTCATCCTAAAATTCTTGAAAATCTCTCCACAGTTTTCAGAATGAAGTGCAAACCACACTAGTTCCTCCAGGTTGCTCTTGGGCTCACCTTGCACAGTCTCCCACTTGTACGCCTGCCTGCACCCATACCGAATGGGTACCCCAGAATGTGTCACCCAGCTTCAGGTTTGCTGTCCCTGCACTTACCTTTACACTGTCTAGAGCATTGTCTCCTGCTGTATGCTTCTATTAATCCTATATTCTACCCTCCCTTGTCTGGAATGTGGGCCCTTTGTGGACGGAGACTGTGTTCATCTCTACACCAAGCACTCTCTCTGTTCCTCTGCTGCACACTTCACACACTTTCCTGTAATGTCAGTGCTATTCTCAGTGTCTTCAACTCTATCGTAAATGTACTGAAAGCACAGGTTTATAATCCGTAGCTGCTAGTATAGTACCTAAGTCCATAGTTAATAGCTGTCAAATAGAAGAAAGGGAAGAAAAAGAAATAAAGGAAGGAAACAAAGAGCAACAAAGCTCAAATGCTGCTTGTCTCCATGTGTGGCATTAACTCATAATGGGATTCAGCCCTTTTCCCTTAAAGCCTATCCAAGCCAGAAATCATAAGTGAAAAAACAACAAGTTTTATATTGTTGTTTGGAAGATTTTTGGAGGACACGAAGGAGAGGTTTTATAACACAAAACACTTGGTAAACTTCATAAAAGTCCCTATTTGACCTTTTTGTTTTTCCCCTCTGCCCCCAGAAGACATGACAATCTATAATGTACATGGATAGAACAACACAACCTCAAAATACGTGAGGTAAAAACTGATAGAACTGCAAGGAGAAGTAGATTAACCCACTGTTCTACTTGGAGACTTCAACACTCCATCAGAAATGGACAGATCCAGCAGGCAGAACATCAGTTGGGACATAGCTGCACTCAACAATACCATCAATAAACTGGATATAATGGACATCTATAGAGCACTTTGTCTAAGAACAGAAGAATACCCATTCTTCTCGAGCTCACATGGAACATTCACCAAGACAGACCACATTCTGTGCCATAAAACATACCTTAACAAATTTAAAAGAATAGAAATCATACAGCTCATAATGGAATTAAACTAGACATCGAAAACAGAAAATAGCTGGAAACTCTCAAAATGCTTGGCGGTCAAACAACGTGCTTCTGAACAACACAAGGATCAAAGAAGAACTCTCAAGAGAAGTTTAAAAATATTTTGAACTAAATGAAAATGAACATACAACTCATCAGAATTTGGGGATGCAGAGAAAGCAGTGCTTAGAGGGAAATTTATAGCATTGAATACATATACCAATAAGAGGCAAATTAGTTCATACCATGGAACTTGGGAAAAATTCAGAACTTAAAGGCACCTATTGCTGCAACAAGACTGGGATGAGACAATGGGCTGAAATAACAAGAATTGGTCAAAAATCTCTAAGAGGCAATCAGACCTAATGATCCTTTCTTCCATCCCCTGTATCCCAACCCCGCCAAGAAATTGGAAATTTCCTTTTTAAAAAAAATAAATTTATTTATTTATTTATTCATTTATGGCTGCATTTGGTCTTCATTGCTGCATGCAGTCTTTCTCTACTTGCAGCGAACAAGGGCTATTCTTCATTGCAGTGCGCGGGCTTCTCATTGCAGTGGCTTCTCTCGTTGCAGAGCACGGGCTCTAGGCACGCGGTCTTCTGTAGTTGTGGCACACCGGCTCAGCAGTTGTGACTCGCGGGCTGTAGAGCGCAGGCTCAGTAGTTGTGGCGCACGGGCTTAGATGCTCCGTGGCACGTGGGATCTTCCCGGACCAGGGCTCGAACCTGTGTCCCCTGCATTGGCGGGCGGATTCTTAACCACTGCGCCACCAGGGAAGTCCCAGAAACTTCCTTTGATGGGGGTAAATCTCAAAAACACCAGGGATAACAGCAGACAAGGGAGAGCTACTGTAATAAAATGATAAATGATAAAGAGGCAATAAAGACAATATGGAAAATTGAATGCCTACCCCAATGCTCCTTACGGTATGAGCATTCAGAGTCAGGTATATGCTTCCCCTATCCCCTGGATAAATATTACAGATTCCTTCTCTGGGGGAACCAAAGTGTTCCAAAGAAAACACCTATGGATACTGTCCTGGCAGGAAAGCAGATTCACTCTAGATGATTCAGATGAAGAGACATTAACGGAGGAACTACTTACAGTCTGTAAGTGAACAAATGAGGGATGATGAGTCACCTAGCAACCAGCATCGATGTAGGAAGCCATTATATCCCCAGGACTGAAAGGACGATGGAGGGAAATACAGGCCAGTGAGAAGTCTAACAGTGGAACAAAGCCCTCACAGCAGACACTGAAGTGTGGGGAGGTACATATACGGCTAGAGACTCTTGCTGAGTAGGGAGAGAATTTGGTGCGGGGACGATACCCTAACCTTTGCCTTCCGCTCACCAACATCCTCCTAGTGCCTGCCCACCAGACTGCAGTTGTTTTAGGGAGCCCAGGTATGTAGTTCCTGGGACCCAGAGTAAGACAGAGAAGAATGGAGAAAAGAAACGATGGGGGAGGGGGGGCAGTGCATAAACAGGATATCTAGCAAAGATATTGACATTTGGAGGTCCTCTAATGAAACTTCTGTGCTCCAGTGTTAATACCCTAGAAGTCTGCTGGAGTGAACTGCCAAGTAGCCCTTTCAGTGCCACATCCTCCCAGCAGCAGGGATGGGGACAGAGCAAGACGAGACCAAACCAGGGTGCTTTGAACAACTGGGAGGAAGAGGGAGGGAACAGAGAGGCTGAGATTGGGTCACTCAGATGAGGAAGATCAGAGGCATCAGAAATGTGCGACAGGATGCACCTGAAGGAATGCGCCTGAAGACAAACAAAGCACTCATTCCTGTCATTATGTCTGGTGGGCCTTGCCATCTATCGTCCAAATAGTACGGGAATAGCCAGGCAAGACAATATTCTTGAAAGGAAGGACCACTGGAACGGGGAGCGTCTTTTTTTTTTAACCTGGTGTGTAAAACATGAACTTAATTTATCCTTAGGGGAAAGGGAAAGTGGAGATCTGTAGATATGGTGTTTTTGTTTTTGTTTTTGCGGTACGCGGGCGTCTCACTGCTGTGGCCTCTCCCGTTGCGGAGCGCAGGCTCTGGACGCGCAGGCCCAGCGGCCACGGCTCACGGGCCCAGCCGCTCCGCGGCATGTGGGATCTTCCCGGACCGGGGCACGAACCTGTGTCCCCTGCATCGGCAGGCGGGCTCTCAACCACTGCGCCACCAGGGAAGCCCTGTAGATATGTTTTTAAAACAGGAGTGCCTGTGATTGAGCAGCCTGGGAGTGGATGCTTCTCTGAGAACATCCCAGACCTGGAAACTGAGCTCTCTCTACAGCAGCTCTGCCCAAGACCTGATGTTGTCTTCACTTTTTGATGTCTTTGTTCAAACCATATGTTGTAGGAACAATACATATTTGTAAATAAATAGACTATGATTCTAGAGTCCTTCTGTGTAGGTAACTTGTTTTCATCTCAGATTTATCAGTTTATTAAGAGGAAAAGATGGACTTGAATTTAGAAAACTTTGGACCCTTAGAGAGCCCAGAAGATAATTATTCACTGCGTCTGCATATTTGATACAGTGCTAAACCTCAGCATGGTGGAATATTGTACAATTCAGAGCTATTTTTGATTTTGCAATGTTTTATTTTTAATAGTTGAAGGGATTTCTAAAATGAGTGTAATCGTTCATATCCTTTTTCAATTCCTCCTTTGAAAAGATTTTCACTACTTTTGAATTTAATTGTATATTTTTGTTTGCTTATGGCTCTGGGTAGCTTTTGAAGATGTTGAAACTGGAGACTTCATGAAAGGCAAAGGAAATAGTGGACAGTACAGGGGGAGGGCTGGGTTAGGCCTTCTGCCTTCTCAGACACTGCAAGCTCTTGGCCAATTCTTGCTTTCTTTCCTTCTTTCTTTCCTTCTTTCTTTCCTCCTTCCTTCCTTCCTTTCTTTCCTTCTTTTTTGTTGTTTTGTTTTTTTGAGTGCTGAGTGATTAAAGCTGACTTTGGCCCTGATGACTCGCGGTAGATTCTCCAGCATGTGAGAGCTGGAAGAAGTCATAGGAATCATTTGATCCTATTTTACAGATGAGGAAACCGAGACACAAAGAAATATAGCCACTTGCTCAATGTTACACCATTTGTAAAAAAGTCAGGTCTTCCTACACCTAGTAAAGTATTTTACCCCTTATGTGTTATTACCAAAAACATCTTTATAACCCACACTTACGAATACGAATAATGGCCAGGTGTCTCTTCAGGCTCCCCATCATCAGAGGCCTGCTTAGCCCTGAGGCCACCTCCCACCATTGGGCTCTTTGGTACCTGAAGGCCATTATTTGTGTGCCATTTACATTTTGTCCTTCACTCACCCACTAACACTTTCCCACTCTGTATGTTATTCCACAGGTGCCAGCTAACTAATCTGGTAAACTAATAATCAATTTGCACATGGAAGACGTTGAAAGGCCCCAACAGGAAAAGATTCCGTCTGTATGTTACCACCTGGCAGACATTTCTGAGCCAGCTGTTATTGTTCTTGTCTCCAAACAAACTGCTTGGAGCGTTGCCAGGTTAAGCCTGACTCTGAGAAAACTGTGCTTTCCTTCCGTGTGCTTCAGGTTTTCCCCAAAGAGCTCAGGGTTCCTTGGTTTGGTCTAGGTCCTGGTTCGGGTACTGCCCCACTCTTCCTTTCTTAGGGGATCTTAGTCATGAAATATTTGAGTGAATGAGAATCCAGAACTCAAGCATAATCACTGTGCTACCTCTAAAGTTTCCCACTACAGCTATCTTTTCCTCTGAGGTGAGGATTTTGTTTTGATCTATTTATTCAACTCTAAACAGACCAGTATGTTCAAGGGTCTGCTGGACCAGATTCAAAGGTGAGTAGCCCTCGGACCCTTCCTAGAAGAGTTCAAGAGTTCACAGCATAGTAAGAAATGTAACAACTGCATGCATGACCAAATACACAGGGCCTAAGGAAAACATTCTCTTACGAGACTTTATCAGGGGCAAGTACTGCCAAATGGTTAGGAATGTGGACTCTGGGGCAAGAGAATCCTGGGGTCACATCCCAGGTGACCCCATTACTAGCTATGTGACTTTGGGAAAATTCATGAAACTCTCCTTGCCTCAGTCTTCCCATCTATAAAATGGGGGATAAAAATAGTCCATATTTTATGGTTGTAAAAATTAACTAAATGCACATGTTATAATAAGAATTATGTATTAAATATTATAATACCATATATAAAATTTCTCATTAGAGATGCATTTACTATAATTATCTCACTTGATTTTCACTTCGTTTCAGTTCAATCAACACAAATTGAGCAACTACTTAGGTTCTGTGCTGGACTCTGGCAATGCTAAGGTTAATAAGACAAGGTCTGTGGTGTTAAGGGGTTTGGGGTTCTACCGAGGAAAACAACACTTTCATGCGTCTCTTGATTGACTTTAACTCTCTCAATCATCACCAACTCTCTGTGCCTTGTAGACAGTGAGTATGAAGAATCAACAGACCCTTTCCTTCAAGCGATCCATACATCGTGAGAGCACAAGGACCCTGTTTCTGTTAATACATCTTCACCTCCGAATAATTTCTATATACTCTTCCCCCTCTGCAATAATTCTTAGAGGTAGGCATTTAGAAAATTGATTCCTCCAAGTCCTAATGTTTAACTAATATGTCCAGAGCACATTTTTGTAGAAAGAGATAATTAACTTGATTTCATTGTTACATGACTACCCCATGACAAGTTGAATTCCCGGAGTGAAAATGTGTGCCATTTTCCTTTCAAAGAGCAAGCTGTCTGGTACTCAGCTGTGCTTTTCCCTCAACAGCATTCTCCTCACCATCAGAATTGCCACTCTGATGACTAAGGAAAAATCTCCCTATTTCCCTGCCCCTTGGATTAAACAGAACATGAGTTAGCAAAAAATTTGTGGCAGAACCTGGTACTAAGGTGTAAGTTTGGCTTTCCCTGAAATGTGTAAGCTTTGCAAAGAGAGAGAGTTTAAAGCAGCACAAAGGGAAAGAAGTGTAGATTCCAGTCTTATGATTTAAGATCTCAGATCCAGAGCCATTTACTAGTAAGAATTATAGGAAAGAAATAAAAATATAGTAAAAGTCTGTTATAAAACATTTGCCTATATAATAGATTTTATTCTATCATAATAAAATCTTGTCTCTCAAATTAGTCTGATATATCATTAAGTCATGGGGAGCAAATAAAATGGAATAGATGTTTGAGGCTGTGAGAGGCTGAGTAGGCCAGTAGAACTTGACAAGTGATGTAACTTCTCAGAGACTGAGCATGCTCATTGCTGGAACAGAGACAGCACAATGGCGAGCAATGTCACAGGGTTGTGTGTGTGTTAAATAGCAAAGGCAAAGTTTCTGACCCATAATATAAGCCCTCGAAAAGTAACAGCTATTATTACCTTTTTTCCTTATGTCATAATGGGATTTTACCCTAGTTGACTGAGTTGCTGTTGTTGTTTTTTAATATGAAAGGGACTCATAGTGTATTTCATTGGCCAGGAATCTCTTTTCTCAACCAATGGTGAAATATTTATCAGAAGCCATAAAATAGCAAAGGCAGCCCTTCAACCCAAAACTTTTATGTTATGTTAGTCAAACCTTTTTCAATTTGTTTGGATAAAAATCTCGATATACATTCAGGCAAAAAGGGTAGAAATCTAAGCCTATTTGTAAAAAGAACATCAGTCACTGTTCTCATTCTAAACGAACACTACCATTTGATACGTGCTATGACAATAGCCTGGAAAGATGGGGGACATGTCTGTGATTACGGTCACTGTCATCTACAGGGGCTTCTAAGGAAGCAGCATTAATACCAGTGAAAGAGGGGAAATGAGGAGGGGAGAGAACTGAGGGCGTGAGGGTAGCTCAGCAAACCTTCCGGTGTCAGAATAAGGAAGATATTGTTGGAGAAGTAGCAAGGGAGAGAGGACGAGAAGAAGAGAAGGTACAAAAGGACTAATCTGAGCACCAAGAAAAGAGGAAGAATACTAATTGTCTGTGATTCAAGGGTATTATTTTATAGAATGCAGCGAACTCAGTAACAATAGCTGTCCTACAGATGCTTCATGTGGGTAGAAAGTAAAATATTATTTTGCCTGAACTTTGTAGTACTAGTCAGATTTCTTTGATGATTTATTCCTAACTGTGCTAACATAGCTTGGCATGTGAGAAACTGCTCTCTCAGCAGCCATACATCTTCTAAAAGTTTCATTTCATTTTAGGGAGAAAATTAAGTGTCCATTCCATAGCAATCAGAAAGAATAAATCCCATTTTAAGCACATATTTCTTGCTGTGAGCTAATAAATACAATTTTCACTAGCCTATTTCTCTTTTTCTTGTGAATTAATCTTGAGTTGCTGCTTTAAGATATTCAGAGTAGGCACAGATCCACAGAAAGAAAAGCAAAAAGGATTATGTATCAGAGACAGCTAAATTGGAAATTTCCTTTTTAAAAAAAATTTATTTATTTATTTATTTATTCATTTATGGCTGCATTTGGTCTTCATAGCTGCGCGCAGTCTTTCTCTACTTGCGGCGAACGAGGGCTACTCTTTATTGCAGTGCGCGGGCTTCTCATTGCAGTGGCTTCTCTCGTTGCAGAGCATGGGCTCTAGGCACGCGGTCTTCTGTAGTTGTGGCACACCGGCTCAGCAGTTGTGGCTCGTGGGCTCTAGAGCGCAGGCTCAGTAGTTGTGGTGCACGGGCTTAGATGCTCCGTGGCATGTGGGATCTTCCCGGACCAGGGCTCGAACCCGTGTCCCCTGATTGGCGGGTGGATTCTTAACCACTGCGCCACCAGGGAAGTCCCAGAAACTTCCTTTGATGGGGGTAAATCTCAAAAACACCAGGGATAACAGCAGACAAGGGAAAGCTACTGTAATAAAATGATAAATGATAAAGAGGCAATAAAGACAATATGGAAAATTGAATGCCTACCCCAATGCTCCTTACGGTATGAGCATTCAGAGTCAGGTATATGCTTCCCCTATCCCCTGGATAAATATTACAGATTCCTTCTCTGGGGGAACCGAAGTGTTCCAAAGAAAACACCTATGGATACTGTCCTGGCAGGAAAGCAGATTCACTCTAGATGATTCAGATGAAGAGACATTAACGGAGGAACTACTTACAGTCTGTAAGTGAACAAATGAGGGATGATGAGTCACCTAGCAACCAGCATCGATGTAGGAAGCCATTATATCCCCAGGACTGAAAGGACGATGGAGGGAAATACAGGCCAGTGAGAAGTCTAACAGTGGAACAAAGCCCTCACAGCAGACACTGAAGTGTGGGGAGGTACATATACGGCTAGAGACTCTTGCTGAGTAGGGAGAGAATTTGGTGCGGGGACGATACCCTAACCTTTGCCTTCCGCTCACCAACATCCTCCTAGTGCCTGCCCACCAGACTGCAGTTGTTTTAGGGAGCCCAGGTATGTAGTTCCTGGGACCCAGAGTAAGACAGAGAAGAATGGAGAAAAGAAA
>NC_041218.1:27975848-27984296 GCF_002837175.3 Physeter macrocephalus
GGAGCGCAGGCTCCAGACGCGCAGGCCCAGCGGCCACGGCTCACGGGCCCAGCCGCTCCGCGGCATGTGGGATCTTCCCGGACCGGGGCACGAACCTGTGTCCCCTGCATCGGCAGGCGGGCTCTCAACCACTGCGCCACCAGGGAAGCCCTGTAGATATGTTTTTAAAACAGGAGTGCCTGTGATTGAGCAGCCTGGGAGTGGATGCTTCTCTGAGAACATCCCAGACCTGGAAACTGAGCTCTCTCTACAGCAGCTCTGCCCAAGACCTGATGTTGTCTTCACTTTTTGATGTCTTTGTTCAAACCATATGTTGTAGGAACAATACATATTTGTAAATAAATAGACTATGATTCTAGAGTCCTTCTGTGTAGGTAACTTGTTTTCATCTCAGATTTATCAGTTTATTAAGAGGAAAAGATGGACTTGAATTTAGAAAACTTTGGACCCTTAGAGAGCCCAGAAGATAATTATTCACTGCATCTGCATATTTGATACAGTGCTAAACCTCAGCATGGTGGAATATTGTACAATTCAGAGCTATTTTTGATTTTGCAATGTTTTATTTTTAATAGTTGAAGGGATTTCTAAAATGAGTGTAATCGTTCATATCCTTTTTCAATTCCTCCTTTGAAAAGATTTTCACTACTTTTGAATTTAATTGTATATTTTTGTTTGCTTATGGCTCTGGGTAGCTTTTGAAGATGTTGAAACTGGAGACTTCATGAAAGGCAAAGGAAATAGTGGACAGTACAGGGGGAGGGCTGGGTTAGGCCTTCTGCCTTCTCAGACACTGCAAGCTCTTGGCCAATTCTTGCTTTCTTTCCTTCTTTCTTTCCTTCTTTCTTTCCTCCTTCCTTCCTTCCTTTCTTTCCTTCTTTTTTGTTGTTTTGTTTTTTTGAGTGCTGAGTGATTAAAGCTGACTTTGGCCCTGATGACTCGCGGTAGATTCTCCAGCATGTGAGAGCTGGAAGAAGTCATAGGAATCATTTGATCCTATTTTACAGATGAGGAAACCGAGACACAAAGAAATATAGCCACTTGCTCAATGTTACACCATTTGTAAAAAAGTCAGGTCTTCCTACACCTAGTAAAGTATTTTACCCCTTATGTGTTATTACCAAAAACATCTTTATAACCCACACTTACGAATACGAATAATGGCCAGGTGTCTCTTCAGGCTCCCCATCATCAGAGGCCTGCTTAGCCCTGAGGCCACCTCCCACCATTGGGCTCTTTGGTACCTGAAGGCCATTATTTGTGTGCCATTTACATTTTGTCCTTCACTCACCCACTAACACTTTCCCACTCTGTATGTTATTCCACAGGTGCCAGCTAACTAATCTGGTAAACTAATAATCAATTTGCACATGGAAGACGTTGAAAGGCCCCAACAGGAAAAGATTCCGTCTGTATGTTACCACCTGGCAGACATTTCTGAGCCAGCTGTTATTGTTCTTGTCTCCAAACAAACTGCTTGGAGTGTTGCCAGGTTAAGCCTGACTCTGAGAAAACTGTGCTTTCCTTCCGTGTGCTTCAGGTTTTCCCCAAAGAGCTCAGGGTTCCTTGGTTTGGTCTAGGTCCTGGTTCGGGTACTGCCCCACTCTTCCTTTCTTAGGGGATCTTAGTCATGAAATATTTGAGTGAATGAGAATCCAGAACTCAAGCATAATCACTGTGCTACCTCTAAAGTTTCCCACTACAGCTATCTTTTCCTCTGAGGTGAGGATTTTGTTTTGATCTATTTATTCAACTCTAAACAGACCAGTATGTTCAAGGGTCTGCTGGACCAGATTCAAAGGTGAGTAGCCCTCGGACCCTTCCTAGAAGAGTTCAAGAGTTCACAGCATAGTAAGAAATGTAACAACTGCATGCATGACCAAATACACAGGGCCTAAGGAAAACATTCTCTTACGAGACTTTATCAGGGGCAAGTACTGCCAAATGGTTAGGAATGTGGACTCTGGGGCAAGAGAATCCTGGGGTCACATCCCAGGTGACCCCATTACTAGCTATGTGACTTTGGGAAAATTCATGAAACTCTCCTTGCCTCAGTCTTCCCATCTATAAAATGGGGGATAAAAATAGTCCATATTTTATGGTTGTAAAAATTAACTAAATGCACATGTTATAATAAGAATTATGTATTAAATATTATAATACCATATATAAAATTTCTCATTAGAGATGCATTTACTATAATTATCTCACTTGATTTTCACTTTGTTTCAGTTCAATCAACACAAATTGAGCAACTACTTAGGTTCTGTGCTGGACTCTGGCAATGCTAAGGTTAATAAGACAAGGTCTGTGGTGTTAAGGGGTTTGGGGTTCTACCGAGGAAAACAACACTTTCATGCGTCTCTTGATTGACTTTAACTCTCTCAATCATCACCAACTCTCTGTGCCTTGTAGACAGTGAGTATGAAGAATCAACAGACCCTTTCCTTCAAGCGATCCATACATCGTGAGAGCACAAGGACCCTGTTTCTGTTAATACATCTTCACCTCCGAATAATTTCTATATACTCTTCCCCCTCTGCAATAATTCTTAGAGGTAGGCATTTAGAAAATTGATTCCTCCAAGTCCTAATGTTTAACTAATATGTCCAGAGCACATTTTTGTAGAAAGAGATAATTAACTTGATTTCATTGTTACATGACTACCCCATGACAAGTTGAATTCCCGGAGTGAAAATGTGTGCCATTTTCCTTTCAAAGAGCAAGCTGTCTGGTACTCAGCTGTGCTTTTCCCTCAACAGCATTCTCCTCACCATCAGAATTGCCACTCTGATGACTAAGGAAAAATCTCCCTATTTCCCTGCCCCTTGGATTAAACAGAACATGAGTTAGCAAAAAATTTGTGGCAGAACCTGGTACTAAGGTGATAAGTTTGGCTTTCCCTGAAATGTGTAAGCTTTGCAAAGAGAGAGAGTTTTAAGCAGCACAAAGGGAAAGAAGTGTAGATTCCAGTCTTATGATTTAAGATCTCAGATCCAGAGCCATTTACTAGTAAGAATTATAGGAAAGAAATAAAAATATAGTAAAAGTCTGTTATAAAACATTTGCCTATATAATAGATTTTATTCTATCATAATAAAATCTTGTCTCTCAAATTAGTCTGATATATCATTAAGTCATGGGGAGCAAATAAAATGGAATAGATGTCTGAGGCTGTGAGAGGCTGAGTAGGCCAGTAGAACTTGACAAGTGATGTAACTTCTCAGAGACTGAGCATGCTCATTGCTGGAACAGAGACAGCACAATGGCGAGCAATGTCACAGGGTTGTGTGTGTGTTAAATAGCAAAGGCAAAGTTTCTGACCCATAATATAAGCCCTCGAAAAGTAACAGCTATTATTACCTTTTTTCCTTATGTCATAATGGGATTTTACCCTAGTTGACTGAGTTGCTGTTGTTGTTTTTTAATATGAAAGGGACTCATAGTGTATTTCATTGGCCAGGAATCTCTTTTCTCAACCAATGGTGAAATATTTATCAGAAGCCATAAAATAGCAAAGGCAGCCCTTCAACCCAAAACTTTTATGTTATGTTAGTCAAACCTTTTTCAATTTGTTTGGATAAAAATCTCGATATACATTCAGGCAAAAAGGGTAGAAATCTAAGCCTATTTGTAAAAAGAACATCAGTCACTGTTCTCATTCTAAACGAACACTACCATTTGATACGTGCTATGACAATAGCCTGGAAAGATGGGGGACATGTCTGTGATTACGGTCACTGTCATCTACAGGGGCTTCTAAGGAAGCAGCATTAATACCAGTGAAAGAGGGGAAATGAGGAGGGGAGAGAACTGAGGGCGTGAGGGTAGCTCAGCAAACCTTCCGGTGTCAGAATAAGGAAGATATTGTTGGAGAAGTAGCAAGGGAGAGAGGACGAGAAGAAGAGAAGGTACAAAAGGACTAATCTGAGCACCAAGAAAAGAGGAAGAATACTAATTGTCTGTGATTCAAGGGTATTATTTTATAGAATGCAGCGAACTCAGTAACAATAGCTGTCCTACAGATGCTTCATGTGGGTAGAAAGTAAAATATTATTTTGCCTGAACTTTGTAGTACTAGTCAGATTTCTTTGATGATTTATTCCTAACTGTGCTAACATAGCTTGGCATGTGAAGAAACTGCTCTCTCAGCAGCCATACATCTTCTAAAAGTTTCATTTCATTTTAGGGAGAAAATTAAGTGTCCATTCCATAGCAATCAGAAAGAATAAATCCCATTTTAAGCACATATTTCTTGCTGTGAGCTAATAAATACAATTTTCACTAGCCTATTTCTCTTTTTCTTGTGAATTAATCTTGAGTTGCTGCTTTAAGATATTCAGAGTAGGCACAGATCCACAGAAAGAAAAGCAAAAAGGATTATGTATCAGAGACAGCTTCTTTTCTTAAAATAATCCATATTTGTATGTCATGGCCGTTGATGCTTAGAAAATTGGTAGCCTGTGGCTGTATTGACAATTCCATTTTTAAACTAATGGTTTATAGGGACTGTTAGCTTTGTCCTTAGGCTCCTGGCAGCCCAGGGCAAACTTTTATTTCCAAGCATCTGCTCACCACTTAATTCATAATTATCATTCTGGATACAGCCGGAGCTGGTAGCAGTAGTTCTAAATTACCGCTTTGGACAAGCATATCAATGATGAAAACTCATTTATGACTCACGTCTCTGCTGAAAGGATGATTTCTGGTGTTGTTTACATCTTTCAAAGTTACCAGTATAATTTTGCTGTAATAACTAAGATAATGAATTTTCCTATTGTTTTTCTTTTTCTTTCTTTCCTCTTCAATTTTGGGAACACTTCAGTCTATTTTTCTCTTTTCTTGTTATCAATGGCATGGGTAGTTGTACACATTACATTAGGTATTAATGGATTATTTCTTCTTTTATTAGGAATTAAAATATTGCATAAAATGGGGTATTTTGCATATGTAAATGTTGAAATCCTGAGAATCGTGTTATATGGCAATAAAGTCTCCATC
This sequence comes from Physeter macrocephalus, assembly GCF_002837175.3. Taxonomy (NCBI): domain Eukaryota; kingdom Metazoa; phylum Chordata; class Mammalia; order Artiodactyla; family Physeteridae; genus Physeter; species Physeter macrocephalus. The sequence goes on from NC_041218.1 coordinate 27,980,850, forward strand.
ACATTTCAAAATTTAAAACTTCAATCCTAACAGTGACAGCTTTTAAAAATCTCTTTGGATGGCACTTAAGGGTCAGTGCTCAGAAGTGTCCTGGTTGAATGTGTGGATTAGACAGCTCTGCTTATTTGAAGAGTTTGAAGGGTTTGCACAATGAACACCAAACATAATGATGCTGGCTGATGGCTTAAAGAGAGATGTAGTGACCAACTCCAGCACAGACGCCCAGGGGAGGGAACTCTTACGAAGTGGTCCTCGTGGTGATCACTGCTGGTAAAGTCATGAGGTCTGATGATACTACCACAGCCAGGGCATCTGCTGGAGACAGAATCCAGTCCCAAGCCAGCCTCTCCCATCGGCAGGCATCGCTGTGGGACACGGAAAGATAGAGGCAGAGACTGGAGTGCTGCGTCCACAAACCAAGGAAATATCATGATATATAGGTGTGTCTGTGTGGGAGTAAACACATGTGACATGAAATTCAGAGTGATGTCGAGTCTATGAATTAACAGGGTGACAAGGAAAATAGACTAACTTTTCCTTTGAGACACAAAGAGAAACATTAGTTATGGTAGAGGTGTGGCTTCCTCTTTTATGTAACACTTCTCTCTGCTTACGATTTTGGTTCTGAAAATTATTTTCCTCTCCATTCTGTATAGGAATGTTGGTATTCCTATAATGTTCGTATTCCATCACAGGTATTGTTGGAACGCTTGTAACTTGACTCAGGACTGTCAGATCCCAGTAGGACTGTTCTGTTGCTGGAGCTTGGGGGCAGGGAATGAATAGGTATAGATATTCAACTCCAGAACAGATATTTTGCCCTCCAGGTGTTTGGGGAACAGCATGTATACTTCTCTACTTCCACTAATACCAAAGTTTAAACTCTCTTTATCCAATAACTTGTAGTTTTCCTCCTACTTAGTAGAAGGGATTTTTAGATACATTTTTCTTACTTAAAATTCCTTCCTCCTGTTTTCCCACTGGGTTTTTAGTTAAAAAGCCAACCACTCATTTCTATTTTGGTAGGTTTGTATCCAGAGCAAGTACACAGTACTTTCATTTCAACTCTATTTTGAGGTATTTTTTCTAAAAGAAGCATTTTTTAAAGAAAAATTTTGCCTACTGGAGTAAATGATTTACCAGCTAGGCAAAAGAGCAAGAAAACTGCTCACATTAAATCTCAGAACATTTAAAGTTCTATTGTGCCTGTGAAGTTTAGCTCTTAGAACTTTAGATAGTAGCCTTTTCTACTCAAATACCCAGAGCCTAAAAAGAAGCAGTACTATGTGACCACATGCATTTTTATTTTTAGGATTTAAACAGTAATGGGCTTTGAAAAATCATGTTAGAAATTTGTGTTTAGATGCTGTCTATAGATAAGTATTCAAATATCTGAGGTATGCTCATTAAAATTTCTTAATTTACAGTATTTACATGAAAAGGTTTCTCCCCATACATATATCAGTTTACACACACACACACACACACACACACACACACACACACAAACACACACACACAGACTTTTTTCCAGAATTTTAATTCTATCACTATACATGATACACATGAAATATTTTAAATAAAATGTATCTAGTCAGATCAATGCTCAGATTAGCTTCTGTATAATCAGCTCACAAACTAATAACCCTCACATAAAAGAAGACTATAACTACAGCAGAAACTCATCTGTATCTCAACTGAGATACTTATTATGGATTTCATTTCAAAAATACAATTATGAAGGCCATTATGACTTAAAAATCTATCTTTGAGCATTTAGACTGGTTCATCAGAAAATGTTTTCCCATTTCTTCACCAAAAGTTATAAAAGCTTTGATTCAAGGTTTATCAAATATTTAGAACCAGAGGATCTTAATATGAGAAGAGCAATTATTGGAATCATCAGAGAACTGTTCCACAGAATATTGTACTACAAAAGTGGCAGTAGTTACAAGGTATAATCATATCGGTTTGTCCGTAATGATTCATGTTAGGAATGAATGAGGAAAGAATACATACTTAGCTTGACAACAGAAGACAATAAGCTACTTCTTTGCTCTTGATATTGTTTATTTCATTGACAGTGAAACATAAGTAGCAAATACTTTGCTTATAAGTGGCAACATTTTAACTTTTACTTCTTCCTGTGGTCCTTGTTCGTGCTTGGGAATAAGTAAAAGTCTTCAGTGCTAAGAAGAGAAAGGAACTGGAAGCATGTTAACATTCTCAAATATAAGAGGTATAAGAGGATAGAAAAGGTTCAAGGACCCCACAGTGTAGGTCAGAGAAAGTTATCACTGGAGAGAACAGTAGAAAATAGGAGGCCAGCTAACAGCACTGGCATCAGGGAGAACTGTGAAATCCATGAAGTATGTCTTTATGTTCTTCTCATCTCCTGGCAATGTATACTCACGCTTTCTCCATTAAATGCCCACCACCCTCCCGCCTGTCTTTTCATAGTCCTTCCTTCCTAACTGAAAAGTACCCATTTGGCTCTATTATCTCCTCAGTGCTCTCCAATAGATAATTTGCCAAATTGCTCGGTGTTAACAACAACAAAAAATGTCTAAGCATCAAATACTAAGCAGGATACTAAATGCATAAAAATTACCCCAATGCCTGGGCTTCCTTCCAAGTATCATGCTTATGATGACAGCATTCCCATTAGTTCCTCCAATAGAGGGGACTTCTGGACAGATTAAAAGGCAAAACTTTGGGAGCTCATTTGGGGAAGGACATCTAAAATCAGGCATGGCTTTGAGATATTCCTTGAATCACACTATACATATATACCTGCTAATTTTATGTGGGTTCTTTTGTGACTTAGACTTTGAGAACCCAAGAAAATCAGATGGTTTTATAGTCCTCCAATCATCAAATTTTATTTTTAAATTAGACTGGGTGTGAAAAATCAGGATTCTTAGGCTGGTTAAAGGAGTCACAGATTAATAAGAGATTTTCCCATTCTTCACATTGCTCCTTAATTTCTTATTTGATGTTCTTATATAGAAATATTTTTTCTCCATTCTCTCTAAGAATGTAATGACCTCAAACACATAGCCTGTACAACTTGACTTCTAAGAATACCTGCGTGCGCATGCACACACACACACACAGACACACACAGACACAGACACACACACACACAGAGACACACACACAGACACACACACACACAGCTGAAGGTAATTTAAGGACTAAGAGGATATATTCTTTAGAATTTCAAGATGGCAATAAAAACTTACTTTCAATTTGGCTGAAACTGAGAAAGTTGGAATTGTGTATAAATATATCATTATAGGGGCTTCCCTGGTGGCGCAGTGGTTGAGAGTCCGCCTGCCGATGCAGGGGACAAGGGTTCGTGCCCCGGTCCGGGAAGATCCCACATGCCGCGGAGCGCCTGGGCCCGTGAGCCATGGCCGCTGAGCCTGCGCGTCCGGAGCCTGT
>NC_041218.1:27985335-28004311 GCF_002837175.3 Physeter macrocephalus
ACAGACACACACAGACACAGACACACACACACACAGAGACACACACACAGACACACACACACACAGCTGAAGGTAATTTAAGGACTAAGAGGATATATTCTTTAGAATTTCAAGATGGCAATAAAAACTTACTTTCAATTTGGCTGAAACTGAGAAAGTTGGAATTGTGTATAAATATATCATTATAGGGGCTTCCCTGGTGGCGCAGTGGTTGAGAGTCCGCCTGCCGATGCAGGGGACACGGGTTCGTGCCCCGGTCCGGGAAGATCCCACATGCCGCGGAGCGGCTGGGCCCGTGAGCCATGGCCGCTGAGCCTGCGCGTCCGGAGCCTGTGCTCCGCAACGGGAGAGGCCACGGCAGTGAAAGGCCCGCGTACCGCAAAAAAATATAGATATATAGATATATCATTATACAAATTTTCTTTATTGATCCTTTAAATTATGTCTTAAAAAATTTGGAATTTGACAGTTTTAGATATCATGTACTATATTCATGTTCTTAAACTAATTCAATAAGGCTATTAACATGATAGTTCTTCTACTGAAGAACATCAATTCCTTTCATTAACTATATTAATGGATACTTGCAGTTATTGCTAAAGTCAAATACAATCATTCCTTTTTGACTATACAGTGACTGTTCTTATAAAATGAACATTTACTCAGCTCTTAAAATAGTGATGTGCAGGACTGGAGGATGATGTCTGCTTTTTTTTTTTTTTTAACATCCTTACTGGAGCATAATTGCTCCAAAATGGTGCGTTAGTCTCTGCTCTACAACAAAGTGAATCACCTATACATACACACATGTTCCCATATCTCTTCCCTCCTGCGTCTCCCTCCCTCCCACCCTCCCTATCCCACCCCTCTAGGCGGTCACAAACCACCTAGCTGATCTCCCTGTGTGCAGGACTGGAGGATGATGTCTGCTTTTCAGTTCCTTTGACTTCAATGCAATTATTTTGCTAAGCCTCTCAGTGAAACTTGCACAAGGAACATGAAAGCAGTGAAGGTACTCTTTAGAAAGCAATTACCTGAACTCTGATATCCTTCATTCAGACAGATGAATGTGAAGTTTACATGCCTCCTCAATGGCTTGTCTTTGATAACAAGTGTAAAATAGTTATGAATAAAATCATTAGGTTATTTCACTTTCAGACTATTGCTGTCTGCTATTTATTTCAAAGACAACAGAGAGACAAATACAGATGCATTTTAGTTTGTTTGGATTTCATCTTTAATGACATCCTTTTAACTTTTACTTGTTCTAGATGTGGGTTTAATTAAGAACCCACAGTAGATGCTGTATTGTGTTTCCCAGGTTCCCCTTCCAGGAATGGGGCTTGAGAGATTTATCATTTAATGGCTCTCAGTTGAGTCCCTCTCTGGGAAATGTCCTTCACCAAAGAGAACCACCCTGCTCAAGGCCACACCCTTTCCCTGAGGTCAGCCTGCATCATTTGACTGGTTGACGTATCCAGGTAGAAACATGAAGATGTCCCCCTTGCCTAAGTTAGGACTACTGCGAGGGCACCATCCCTGCTCCAGAGTACCCGCATGATTGAGTGAGCCTTTGCTGTAGCTTGATCTAGTTTAAACCTTCCCTCAGTCCAATCCTCCTTCTTACACTTCCCTACAAGCCTACCTAATAAACCTCCTGCATGAAAATGGAGAACTGAACTTACACAGCAACCTGTAAGTTTGAAAATCACAGTCATCCTTGAACAGCCCAGACCAGAATCTTAAAGAGAAAGTTTAGGGTATGGGATGAGATTGATAGGCAACAATCACAAAAGATTTTTTCTCTGGAGAGGACATTAAGATGTAGAATCTAAGAGCTATCAGTCACCATAAATCTTCCCATGAAGTAACTGCTTTACTGCGAGCAATGGAGTATTTTTGAAAGAGCACTGGACAGGAAGAAGACAATTACTGTTCCTTCCTCCAAACAGTGCGGGACCTCGGGCAAGTTGGCTTCTTTGTGAGAGACGAGACTGTGTTCTCTAAGTTCCCTGCTGATTCCATGGGTCTATGATTTTTTCCAAGCATGTGGAAGAACTACCACTTATCCTTTGTTATTAAAAATTATTGGGATGATACTTATTTCTCTGTAGTTTTCTTCAAAGAATGCCAGAGGCCACACAACAGGGATGAATGAAAGATTTTTTTAAATGGACCATAATTCACTATAGCCGAGAAGGTGTCCAGGCAGCCATAATGTTTCTGAAGGATTGGTGCTTTGAGGGAGGACAGTGTGTGAGAGTATGAAGAGGACTCTGAGAAAATGCTATGTCAATGCGTAGAAAAGCAACTCCCACAAGTGAAAAAGAACCCACAAAAATATGAAAGCTTATTCTGTCTTTCCTTTTCCATGGCCTCTCCCTTGATATGCTGTGTTAATTCCAGATACCCCTTAAGACTTCTGCTTTCAGCTATGGCAGACTAGCCTGTAGCAGACCAATCACCTTTCCAAGAAAAACTAGAAAAGAGAAAAGCTAGATTAAAATACAAACACACACACACACACACACACATCACACATGATCTGTTTGAAGACACTGGAGAAATTCTAAGGCAGCAAGGACTTGAGGGCCAGATTGCTGAAGAGAAGGGAAGGAAAGTGAATGAATTCAACATTCCATGATGCTTTTCCCCTCAAGGCATTTGCCAATTTGTAACTGAAGGTTGACTGGCTGGAAATCTGACCAGACCTTGGGAGACAAAAATGGAATTCAGAGATTATTACAGAGGAGAGACTTAATTAACAATCTAGGATTTCAGCTGTGACTCCTAAAGAGTTACTCTTTTAATAGTAACGACGAACCAGAAATAGAGTGGCCTCCACACAGACTAAACTCAGCTTCAAACTAGCTCAGTTTCAACTTCCGACTGGATTAAGGTGAATTTTCCTTACTCTAACTGCCTACAAGAAGCAAAATGTCTCTGGAAGTTTTCTATACCTTATGTCCAACATTCACTTACAAATTTACCAAGCTATGGAACACAAGAAAAAAAAATGACTAATAAGAAAAAAAATACTAAAGGTCTTGAGAAGTCTCAGATATTGGAGATATCAAATACCCCCCTCATGTTAACCTGTTAGTACCTTAGTTACTTCCATCTCCCTAGGACCTGTGATGTGTTCAAGGTGATATGGGCTAATTTTACATGATAATTCATGCTAATGTATGAAGAGAACTTCTCTGCCACATCCTTGAACCATTTGATAAACTTCAGTAGTGCTTCTAAGAAAATAAATAACTAGTTGTATAACCCAGAAGAGCTGGTTGGAATTTCAGGCTATGTCGGAGAGAGGAATGTTGGTAAGATAGCAATACATAAGGGCAATAATTTGGGGACAGGAAGAGCGCTTTGGGGACCCTCTAATGGCTTTATGTCGGCTACCCAGCCTGACCACATGGACACTAAATTGTTAGGAAGCACAATTAATCATTTACCCATATGATTTTGTTTCTGCCTGATCTGCATACTACAGCTGCTTTATACTTTGAGACCCTTTTGTGTATTTCATGCAGTTCTGTTGTTTTAAAACGCTGATGAGGTATTACAGTGAAGCAACTGTAAATCTATCAGATCTGCCGCAGCCAGTATCAAGTCCACCAGGGCATGATTGCTGCTGTAAGGAATGCAGATTTCTGTTGGCTGTGCTCCGATGCAGACAGACCTTGCCTAAGGAATCTGAAAATATGAAGAGCACAGGGCTCTTGGTCTGTTTTTTAGAGAAAGGAGAAATGACACAACATTTCTAGGTCCTGTAAAGGAAGCCTTTATTTTTCACTTTATTTTTTGGTAAGTTGTAGTGTTGAAGGTATAAAAAAGGGGGGGAGGGGCTTCCCTGGTGGCGCAGTGGTTGAGAGTCCGCCTGCCAATGCAGGGGACATGGGTTCGTGCCCTGGTCCGGGAAGATCCCACATGCCGCGGAGCGGCTGGACCCATGGGCCATGGCCGCTGGGCCTGCGTGTCCGGAGCCTGTGTTCCGCAACGGGACCGAGGCCACAGCGGTGAGAGGCCCGCGTACCACAAAAAAAAAAAAAAAAAGGGGGAAAAACAAGAAATTCTGTTGGAAGATTGAATAGTTGAGCCCAATAGAGCTACTGTTCTGTCAGTATTGACATTACAAATTTCCATATTTGAGTGTTTATAAAATCCAGTTAGACCTGAAACAAAATACACTAGACTCTAGCAGCAAGCAATTTCAAAAAAAATTGAATAACATACCTTCAATTATTTTTAACTCTAGGCCTTGCAAATTGTTCTATCACCAAACTACTCTGAATGTGCCCAACCTTGTTTGACCTGACATTGTAGTCAATTTCTTTCAGACACATTTTTGGTATATATAAGTGTGATAAAATGCTCTTCAAAGGTACTTTAATTTAGATAAATATAGACATTAAGCTTCATCACTACTTTTAGAGAATATTACCTTTAAAATAGATTCCCTACTGTATATTGCTTTAATTAAGCAGTTTTAGTAAATACTTTATAAATACTGAACTTTATTTGAGTAATGTTCAGCATTTTAAAGATCTGAAATTATAGTCCTAAATTAAGATCTCATTGGGCAATATTAACTAAGTATAATGGTCCCAATTCTAGCACAAAGGCCTGTACAATGAAGTACTATTTACTGGCTCAATCAACCTTGCCTTTATTCAGCATTGCTACATCAATGTTGCAGTGTTTTATTGATTTTTGTCTGAGACATGGAGAATAGAAAAAGATGGGAGGAGTCAAGAGAATGGATATTGAAGAGATAGTAAAAGAAAGAACTGGAAAGATAAAGTGGGGGAACAGAAAAGATTAGAAGACACAGTTGACCAAGAAGCAGACTCATATCAAGATTTGCAACTAATTCAATGGACATAATGCTGCTATAAGTATACTCAAGACCTCACATTTAATTGTTCATTATTCATTTATTTAATAAATCATCACTGAACACCTAATATAAGCCAGAAAATTTTCTAAGTGCTAGGGACATGAAAGTGAACAAAACAGATGAAAATTCCGGTCCTTTAGACAACTGGTAGATGAATGGATAAGCTAATTGTGGTATATACATACAAGGGAATATCATTCAGCCATAAATAAGAAGGAAACTGTGACATGTTACAACATGGATGAACCTTGAGAACCTTATGCTATGTGAAATAAACTAGTCACAAAAAGACAAATACTGTATGATGCCACCTCTATGAGGCACCTGGAGTAGTCAAGTTCATAGAGACAGACAGCAGGGTGATGATTGTCAGGGCTAGGGGAGGGGAGAACGGGGGAATTATTGCTTAATGGGTCTAGAGTGTCAGTTCTGCAAGATGGAAAGAGCCCTCTTGATGGATGGTGGTTGCACAACAATATGAATGTATTTAATACCACTGAACCGTACACTTAAAATGGTTTAAGAGGGTACATTTTATATTATGTGTATTTTACCACAATAAAAAAAATAGGGGAAAAAACCTTCCTGCCCACGTAGAGTTTACTATTTGATAAACTCGGTTAACATCTTCCTGGGTTTTATACAATCTGTAGGTCTCAAAAAGATTTTGGTAATAGTTTTCTTTTTTTTCCCATTCTTCAGGGAGAAATAGAACCAAAAGAGTGTTGATTCTTAAAAGATTCTAAAGAAATGTAATACAAATTTTAGCATACACACATCAATGTAATCCTTCAGTACTTACTGTTAATAAGTTCCCTTAGGTTCTCTTAGGTCTGTCCTGATAAAAAAGGAGCCGCGGGCAGGAGAATCCCAATCGAAAGAATGTGTGTGGGAAGGACTGTTGGAAAAACCAAAGTTTAGGGGGATTCAAACCGCCAAGACAGGGCTTCCCTGGTGGCGCAGTGGTTGCGCGTCCGCCTGCCGATGCAGGGGAACCGGGTTCGCGCCCCGGTCTGGGAGGATCCCACGTGCCGCGGAGCGGCTGGGCCCGTGAGCCATGGCCGCTGAGCCCGCGCGTCCGGAGTCTGTGCTCCGCAACGGGAGAGACCACAACAGAGGGAGGCCCGCATACCAAAAAAAAAAAAAAAAAAAAAAAAAAAACCGCCAAGACTCACTACCAGCCTAAGGGGCACAGCATCCTTCCTCCTGCTGCCTCTTACTGAGGCCTCTTGAGAACACTGTAAGAACCAAGAATCGGAAGAGGGAAGCTTGTGGCTCCTGATCTGCTCATCTCGTAGGACGCTTCTGTAAGGGGCCTTTTCAATGCACTGGTCCCAGCTGCTCCTCTCTCAAACTGAATTACTTCTTACTTTTGACCTGTTCTCATAGGTTTTCCTCTTTGAAGATGGGTGGTGTTTCTGTGGACCACTCATAGCAGATTCATCTGGGCATTAAAAGTGGTGGCTCTTGGACCTACTCAGGCAGAACCTTTAGGAATCTGCATTTTTACTACACTCCTCAGTTGACCAGGAAACATGTGAATGATTGAGAATCACCCCTAATGGGGTGTTTTTGAGTGTATTTGGGGAACAAAAGAAAACCTTTATTTTCTCTGTCAAATGAAACTGACATTAGGGCTCATGGTCCTAAATTTTACCTGAAGCTTGGATATTATTGTGCACCAGGTAGATGCACAAGGATCAATTCAACTCATGGGAATGATTGCAACAAGTCAAAATGTTACCTGGCAAACTATCAGTGACAGCTCTCGCCTTAAAAGAAAAGGATGTATATTGTTCACAGCAAAGAATTTAGGTGGTTTCAAACTCCCTCTGATATTTCTTCCCATGTAAGCAAGTAAAAAGGTTTTGTTATTGTATGTTTACACCGTCAGTATTTAATATATATATAGATATAATGACTCCAATACTGTGGAAGTCCATGTTTCTGGGACGCTTGTTGAAAAAAATGACAAAATTAACATACTTCAGGTCGAAATAACCCTTCAATTTAATGGATGAATGACCTAAAAAAATTCTATTAGTCTTCTAAATGTTCAACCACCTGCTTTCACCTGATTTTCTTTAGCTTTTAATATCTGTGCAACTATTTGACATTTAAACGGTTATGTCCTTGCTATGTCTTGCTACCTTGTCAGATTATAAGTTTCTAGGGAGGAGATACCAGTATTATTTAACTAGAATGAGAGCCCTAAAATGATACTGCCCACTTCCTAAGCTAATAAGGCTTGAAGGTTAGAAGGTAGGTGCATTTTATACTATATCCTTAGTGTTTGGTACTCTGCCTGATATATAAGTAGGCATTCAGGAAATGCTTATTGAATTAATATGAAATATGAACATGGAAGGCTGGCCTGGAGGGCATGGATGTGATGGTTACCAACGACATAGCATCAGAGTCCTAAGAGATGGGCGGTTGCTCTCCAACTGCCTAATGAGAATATATTAGAAGACAATCTGGTTCACAAGCTGATAAACCGGCTCCTTATGGATGAGAAACTCTCCCTGATGGTCTAAAACCTCTTTCCAGAAAATTCTATTATTCAGACAGCCATTCATAACTAAAGAGTTAACTGGCATCAAAAAAAGGTGGCCAAGAGAACAAATGCAAGAAGTTACAATGTTAGGTTGAAGTGGAATTAACTCTCAAATTCAGCAAGGCATCTTATGGCTTGATACTGGAGATTTCAGTTTTTCAATAAAACAGCACCTTCATACAGTATCCACCTCAATCTAAATTTATAGACTGTTTCCACTTGCTCAGAAGCAATTACTCAGTTTGCTAAATGTTGGGGCTTTTAGAACAAGAGTAAAGGCCAATTGTGAAGAAGAACACAGGTGAAACAGACTTGGAAGCCACCTCCTACTTTTCTCAGTGTAAATACCAACCAAATTCCCTGCATTAGAGAGAGCAAACAAATTTTTTTTCTTTACATTTAACAGAAGGTAATTTTGGAATTTTTGTTTGGAAACTAATTTTTAATGTGATATCATTATTTCTCTACGTGAAGAATGATTGTAGGAACTTCTCCTTCTATTTTCATTCCTGGTTTTCTTTCATACCTTTGTCCAATAGCGACACCTGTTATTTGTAGAGCATTTACTTGGTGGCAGGTACTGCCTTAAGTGAATTAAAAGTGTATCTCATTTAATACTCATGGCTACCCTACGTACCTCGAGATACAAAGATTACTACATGCAGATAATAAAATTAAGAGAGATGATTCGCCTGAAAGGAGAACTCAGATGTTCAAACTCAGAGTTTACCTGAGCATTCTGCAGTTCTACTAGGACTTATATAAGGGCATGGGCAAAAAATTGAGGGATTGGGCTTAAATAACTTTAGCCCTGATACCATTTGGGCAGGGGCAGTATAGGAAGATACTATAGAAATGGACCTCTACTTGGATGACACAGGGAGGGAGGATTCTTTTATATATAATTATCTCAATCCTCTGCCTTCATGAATACTCACTTATTACCTACTCAACCACATTATACAGGCTAGATTGGAAAGTTCCTGTAGCCAAGCTTATGTATAATTTTGGTTACTCCTTTAGCATTTAGCAGAGGAAGATTCATATCATAGGGACTCTACCAGTATTGACTAAGTAACAGGTGTCACAGGGAAAGGGTCCTGGTCCTATTCTTATTGCTAGTGAAGTGTTTCCTTTGGTGCTCTTCCAACAGAAAACATGGCTAAGAGACAGGATAAGCTTCAACCTGAGGTGAGTCATCTACCTAAAATCCTCATGGCTAAAATATTAGAAAGAGAAGGAACATTAGCAGCCTTGAACACAGGAAAGAGAAAAGGAACCTATCCTATATCTCAGAGGCAGGTCCATCCTTCAGCCACAAGATCCAGACGGTAAAAGAGATCCTCTGGATTAGGCTGAGTGCCCCCTCTGTGGTAGGGCTGAAACTGAATCAAGAGGAGGAAACAGTCCCAAATAACCAAATTTCCATCTTCTGATTGAGCAACAGAACTTGCTCAGAACCAGATTTCATCACGGCCCTGATGGGTCTGCTCAAGCACCAATCCACATGTGAGACTCAGCAATTGTGTATCTAAAAGAGAACATGAAATCAGCCTTTACTCTAACCAACTCCCCAAGGTTTAACCAACTGCAAGGAAATACGGTCCAAAAGGGGGAAAATGTTAATAATGTTACCCAGTGAGAATATTCAATTAATATATCTGGAGCAAAGGTCAAAACTCAGATGCCGAGTGTCCACATGTTATGGATAATTTACCACAGTAAAAAATTTATCATCAGTGAATAAAATAAATAAGTGGTTGAATTCATTTATATCATAAATAAGCATTATTCCCAGAAGAATAGACACCCAAGTGTTGTCAGGTTTTCTGAGACTTTGAGGGGAGCTGGAAATCCAGATTTTTAAGTTAATGGTTGGCAACTAATTTAATTTTTTAAAGCACCACATAGGCCAAACAACTAAGGTGCTGGTGTGACTGGTGATCTACTACCTTGTGACCTTCATATAGAAATAAAATATATTTTAAAAATTATGAAAAAGATTTTGGAGAGGACAACTGTAGTATTTTACTAGGACTGCCATAACAAAATACCACCAACTTAAACAAGAGAAATTTATTTCCTCACAGTTCTGGAGGATAGAAGTGCAAGATCAAGGTGTTAGCGGGGTTGGTTTCATTGTGACTCCTCTCCTTGTTTGTAGATGTCTGTCTTCTCCCTTTGTTTTCACAAGGTCTTACCACTGTGCTTGTCTGTGTTCTAATTTCCTTTTCTTCTAAGGACACCAGTCATATTAGATGAGCCCCCACCCCGGGGGGGTCATTCTACCTTCATTACCTCTTTAAAGGCTCATCTCCTAATACAGTCACATTGTGAGATATTGCGGACTTTGACATGTGTTGGGGAAGGACACATTCAGCCCACAACATTAACCTTATCCATGAAATAGTTTCTCTCTGTTAAAAGATACACTGAGGCACATTAAAAATTTTAAGAGTTTATTTGATCAAAACTTGATTTGAATATGACAGTGTCAAACTGGAAATGGTTAGGGGCAGTCTGCTGACTGGGGGTAGAGTGTAGGCTTGTATACGGAAGACAGAGGCAAAGCAAGGAAATTATTTGATTGGCCATAGCTTAAGCCTTTGTGTTATTTTGGAAAGCCTAATTGGTTGTTCGAGATTGGTTGTTCTTACTCTTGAGGCATTGACAGGATTGACTCTGGCTTCAGTGTTGGTTTGCAGAAGTAGGCTACCAAGGCATTAGAGCCTCCTCAGTCTTGGCCTCCTTGTTGGATTACTTTAACGCTTGGTAGGCAAGATGACTACATATTCTGGTTTGCCAACACAGTCCTTGTTTGGGTGACAAATTTATAGTCACTTTATTTATAAGAAACCCATGAATATTTTATGAAAGACCAATTAGCCATTTTTTCAGCAGATATGAACTGATCATATTCTACTATTAAGGAATTTTAATAATTACTGGAGACAGTAAGAATGCATGCTGCAAAATATCAGGCTCGTAAAACTCAGTTCCATTCAGTATTTTAATAAATGCTAACAATAAATAACTGAGATAAATATTTTCATATTGATTGATTATCAGACATGCCCAGCTGCTGTGCGAGATGCTGGGGATGAAGTAATGAACAAAATAATTCTACTCCTTACCTTCATATGGAGTTTCTAGTATAGCTCACAAAAGACAGATTTGAGGAACACAATCAAAATATTTTAAGAGAATGTGAGGGAAGATGACATACAAGAAGACATGTTAATAGAAATAATAGAAGTTCCTGAAGATAGAGTAAATGAAACAATCAATCATCAAGGGTATAATTGGGGGTGGGGATGTGTGCAGAATGAGACCTAAAGTTGAAGGTACTCATTGTGATATCAAAAAAGTAATAAGCAGAAACAAATGATTAAATTTTAAGGAGGAAAGAAGAGTTTCTGGGTCTTTAATAAGCGTTACATTTTAGACAAAAGTTTATGTGTATATGCATTTTTCTGATGAAAGGACCCAATGTTTTATCATTTTTCTCAAAGAGATCTCTGACTCCAAAATGTTAAAAACCTTTACTGTAGTAGAGGATGTTTCCCACAATTTTTAGAGTTGCTTTTTAAAGGACAATTCTCAAATTGGAAATCTGTTAAGGACTTTGGTGTGACCTAGGGGAAAAACTACCTATCTTAAATGTATCCATAGTTTTCCAATTTTTTCTATTCTCCATGGTCACAATGTCTGTTAACATCCAGCCCCCATAGTGGGAGACTGTAGGAAGTCCAGTCCCATGTCCTATAGTGTTTGTGAGGGCATTGGTGTACACATGGGGAGCACATCCCTTCTGCCCTCTTGTTCCAGACGCTGCTTAGGGCTTCTCTGACACATCTGGCCACCTCTGTACCACACTGTACAACTGCTGGTCAGGTCAGCTTCACACCAAGATAGCCCTGCCATCTCCCGGCTCTCAGTAAATACTAGGCTAGCATAGGGAATCGCCAGGACTGAATCTTGTAAGGAACTTTAACAAAGTAAACGTAACTTTAATTGGATATCAGGAATCACTGCTCCTAAGGGCTATCATCCCTAACCTTTTCTTTCACAAAGATTTCTCAGACTCACCCCCAAGCTTTGGAAGCCCATGCACTTTCCTTTCTTTCATGAGCATTTCCCCTTTCTTGTCACCTCTCTCTCATTTCCCTCCCCAATCCCAGAGTCCTCAGTCCTATTTCCCCCAGCTCAAAATTATTTCTTTGTGAAGTTGCCATCCAGCCCACAAATAAAATCACATTCCTATTATTTAGTAGAGCAATTCAATTAGTTTAAATTCCCACTCTCCTTCCAGAAGAGGCCTTGCTTTGGCATAAGTGTTTACGTAAACAAAACAGCAGCCTCTATCTTTCCCTGTAATGTAAAAACAGCCTCCTTTTCTTTAAGTACCATCTTTTTTTTCTGCAGAAATTTAAGCAAACAAAAAGAAAAATAGTGAGCTGAGAGAACAAGAAGAAATTATAAGACTAAGAAAAGAGAATAATGTGGTTGATTATTTTAGTTAATTGTTGGACCAAAAGTTGGGCTCAATTCAATTCCCCCGCACCCCCCCGCCAAACTAAACTGGATTAGACTGAGAAAGCAGAGGTCAGACAGAAGGAAAGCCAAAAATTGTTAAATACTTCCTCTGTTGTAAAAGGGATCAAAGTTGTTGAGTTTGTTTGTGAGACAAAATCAATCATTAACTTGGAAATAGTTTTGGTGAGTGATTTCATTTGTTTTTTAAACATGTTTTCAAAAATAGCATAATAAAAGTTCTAATGTTACAAAACTAAAACAAGTCTACATAACAAATGTAATCATAGATAATAGACCCACCCCTAAAAACATATGACTTTAGAATAAGGCCAATGAAGAATGACATATGAAAAAAAAACAGAAACTAAAAAAAAAAAGAATGGCATATGATAGGACTAGCATAGCGATTACTTCTGTGAAGGAGGATGTCTAAATCACTTACCAAAAATAGTGTATTGTATATAAATAAAGAATAAAATACAATAATTTGTATTACTATGACATAACACTGAAACAAAAACCTTAAAAATAAAAGGTTGAATAAGGAAAACAAAAAAAATGAATGTAAGTTTCAAATGGAATTTAAAGTGAATATAGTAGTAATAGCTAACATTTCTACAGTACTGATTTTATGTACATGTTTTAAGTGTATCTCTTAAGTATTTAATCCTCATATAAACTCTATGAGGTATATACTGTTATTGTATACAAATTTGTTATTATATACAAATATCAAAATTTCCTGTATAACAGAAAAAAAGAAAGTTTATATAAATTCAAAATGCAGAAATTTGAAGTATATGTTTTCAGATCACTGTTCAATAAAACTAGAAAAAAGTAAATTTAAATAAGGAAAACTGACATATTCATAATTTTTAAAAAGTATTCTATGAAGTAACAACTGGGCCAAGAAATCAATAAAGATTAAAACAATACTAAATTAAGAAAACAGCAATAGAATCTTTCTGAAGTGATAAAATATTAACCTTTGTATAAATTGAAACTCTATGCAATGAGGCCAAAGCATTAATCAAAATGAATTTAGTAGTTTAAAAAATATTTTTAATGTGATTAAAAATATAGAAGATAAATTAAGCAAGTACTCAGCTTTTTATCCTAGGAAAATAATTATAATTACCTAAAAGGAAAATTTAGGACAAAATTTATTGTAATAAAAACAAAGTAAAATTACATACTGAATAAAATTTTACAGGCAAGAGATATGCCTTTATCTATGTTCCTAACTTTATAATTCTGCACAGTTTTTATATAGGTTGAGATCATTGATGAGCATTTTATCTTCTGAAAGCACCTGTTTGAATAGTCTCCCATTCTTTCAAAATTCCTTACTAAAATCTTACTAATAACTTTGATACTTTAAGGAAACTAGATATGAATTTCCCAAATTTCAATTCCAATTCTTAAATATATTTCTTTTTCTGCTTTGCAGTTATTTTCCAAATAGGTCAAGCTTTCTGCCATTTGAGAAAAAAAACTTTTTTAATTGAAACCTTACAAGTTCCCTTTGAAGTGCTAAGAAATACAAATAGTTTACTAAACCATAAAAGGTAAGAATTTACTGACAAACCAGTACTTATTTGCTAAGGGAAAATGATAAATTTACAGTGGAGAAACATGGCAAACACCACCTTAATCAAGTAATCAAAGTTAACATAACCAGTATGAGACAGAGCAAAGCCATATGTCTGCTGATAGGATGCAGGGAGAACACAATGTCAGTTCTGTATCATTGCTGCCAAAGGTGATAACCTGAATCTAACTATGAGAAACCACTGGACAAACCCAAATTGAGAGTCATTCTTTAGGCTAACTGGCCTATTTTGTTCAAAAATGGCAAGCTTGTGAAAGACAATAAAAGACTCAAGAATTGTTCCAACTTAAAGGAGAGCAAGAGCACATAATGGACATTATTGGGATTAATGGCAAAGGTTGAGTAAGATCTACAGATTAGACAGTGGTCTCATATCTGTGTTACTTTTTTGATTTTGATAACTGTACAAGAAAAAATTGCATAAGAAAATTATAACTGAGTAAAAGAATGTCCTCAAATAGTCCTTACTAAAGGAATTTTAAAAGTTGTACTTCAGAAAAAGAGTAATCTCAGAAGAATGATCTGACATGAACAAAGACATAAGGAACAAAGAATTTGCTTAACAAACATTGACTAGAAAATAACAACAACACCACTGTACTGTGGGATAAAAGGAAAACCACAAGAACTAAAATACTCAACAACAATATCAAATAGTTGAGATGTGTTTGGAGTTCTAAGATCTTTGCATTGTTTGGGAGGATGATAAAGATATTCACTGATTTCAGACTTTAAGAAGCTAAGTGCTCATGATAGAAAGTTCAAGGTAACTACTCTAAGAATAGGAATGTGGTATATATTTCCAAACTTATAGTGAAAAAGAGATGGAATAAAAAGCATAATGAAGTTCTTTTAAAAAGCAAGAGAGAAGAAAAAAGCAACATTTAAAGCAAAAACAAAACTGCAGTAGTGAATTTAAATATATCAATATCCATTACTGACATAAATGGAATAAATGCTCCAGTTGAAAAACTGGCATGTTGGGTCAGTTATTTTCTTTTTCTCAGAATGGTTTTAACAACACACACACACACACACACACACACACACACACACACACACACACACACAAATACACAAGTCAGTTATATCTTGTTGATAAGACACACATCTAAAACACAATGATCCAGAAATTCTGAAAACCAAAGAATAGAAAAAGATATTCCTAACCACCCCCCGCCAAAAAAAGCTGGTATACTTATATTGGTATCATATAAAGAAAATTTAAAAGTCAAAGAATGGAAAGATATTTCTAACTAAATGAAAATTGGTACACTTAGATTAGCATCATGCAAAGAAAACTTTAAGGAAAAAAATATTATTAAAAATAAACAAGGAGGAGCTTCGAGATGGCAGAAAAGACGTGGAGATCACCTTCCTCCCCACAAATACATCAGAAATACATCTACATGTGGAACTGCTCCTATAGAACACCTACTGAACGCTGGCAGAAGACCTCAGACCTCCCCAAAGGCAAGAAACTCCCCACATACCTGGGTAGGGCAAAAGAAAAAAGAAAAGCAGAGACAAAAGAATAGGGACGGGACCTGCACCAGTTGGAGGGAGCCGTGAAGGAGGAAAGGTTTCCACACATTAGAAGCCCCTTCATGGGCGGAGACTGCGGGTGGCGGAAGGGGGAAGCTTCGGGGCCACGGAGGAGAGCGCAGCCACAGGGGTGCAGAGGGCAAAGCGGAGAGATTCCCGCGCAGAGGATCGGTGCCGACCAGCACTCACCAGCCCGAGAGGCTTGTCTGCTCACCCGCCAGGGCGGGCGGGGGCTGGGAGCTGAGGCTCGGGCTTCAGAGGTCGGATCCCAGGGAGAGGACTGGGGTTGGCGGCGTGAACACAGCCTGAAGGGGCTAGTGAGCCACAGCTAGCTGTGGGGGGAGTCTGGGAAAAAGTCTGGAGCTGCCGAAGAGGCAAGAGATCTTTTCTTGCCTCTGCTTCCTGGTGCGCGAGGAGAGGGGATTAAGCGCGCCGCGTAAAGGAGCTCCAGAGACGGACGCGAGCTGCGGCTATCAGCGCGGACCCCAGAAATGGGCATGAGACGCTAAGGCCGCTGCTGCCGCCACCAAGAAGCCTGTGTGCGAGCACAGGTCACTATCCACACCTCCCCTCCCGGGAGCCTGTGCAGCTCGCCACTGCCAGGGTCCTGGGATCCAGGGACAACTTAGCCGGGAGAACGCACGGCGCGCCTCAGGCTGGTGCAACGTCACGCCGGCCTCTGCCGCCGCAGGCTCGCCCCGCATCCGTACCCCTCCCTCCCCCCAGCCTGAGTGATCCAGAGCCCCCGAATCAGCTGCTCCTTTAACCCCGTCCTGTCTGAGCAAAGACCAGACGCCCTCAGGCGACCTACACGCAGAGGCGGGTCCAAATCCAAAGCTGAACCCCGGGAGCTGTGCGAACAAAGAAGAGAAAGGGAAATCTCTCCCAGCAGCCTCAGGAGCAGCGGATTAAATCTCCACAATCAACTTGATGTACCCTGCATCTGTGGAATACCTGAAAAGATAACGAATCATCCCAAATTGAGGAGGTGGACTTTGGGAGCAACGATATATATATTTTTTTCCCTTTTTCTTTTTTTGTGAGTGTGTATGCGTATGCTTCTGTGTGGATTTTGTCTGTATAGCTTGCTTTTACCATTTGTCCTAGGGTTCTGTCTGTCCTTTTTTTTTTTTTTTTTTTAAGTATAGTTTTCAGCGCTTGTTATCATTGGTGGATTTGTTTTTTGGTTTGGTTGTTCTTTCTTTTTTAAATACTTAAAAAAAATTTTAATAATTATTTTTTGTTTTTTTAATAACTTTTTAATTTTATTTTATCTTTTTCTTACTTTCTTTCTCCATTTTATTCTGAGCCCTGTGGATGAAAGGCTTTTGGTGCTCCAGCCAGGCATCAGAGCTATGCCTCTGAGGCAGGAGAGCCAAGATCAGGACATTGGTCCACCAGAGACCTCCCAGCTCCACGAAATATCAAATGGTGAAAATCTCCCAGGGATCTCCATCTCAGCGACAAGACCCACCTCCACTCAACGACAAGCAAGCTACAGTGCTGGACACCCTATGCCAAACAACTAGCAAGACAGGAACACAACCCCACCCATTAGCAGAGAGGCTGCCTAAAATCATAATAAGGTCACAGACACCCCAAAACAAACCACCAGACGTGGACCTGCCCACCAGAAACACAACATCCAGCCTCATCCAGCAGAACACAGGCACTAGTCCCCTCCACCAGGAAGCCTACAAAACCCACTGAACCAACCTTAGCCACTGGGGGCAGACACCAAAAACAACGGGAATTATGAACCTGCAGCCTGCGAAAAGGAGACCCCAAACACAGTAAGTTAAGCAAAATGAGAAGACAAAGAAACACACAGCAGATGAAGGAGGAAGGTAAAAACCCACCAGACCTAATAAATGAAGAGGAAATAAGCAGTCTACCTGAAAAATAATTCAGAATAATGATAGTAAAGATGATCCAGGGCTTCCCTGGTGGTGCAGTGGTTGAGAATCCGCCTGCGGATGCAGGGGACACGGGTTCGTGCACCGGTCCGGGAAGATCCCACATGCCGCGGAGCGGCTGGGCCCGTGAGCCATGGCCACTGAGCCTGTCCGTCCGGAGCCTGTGCTCCGCAATGGGAGAGGCCACAACAGTGAGAGGCCCGCGTACCGCAAAAAAAAAAAAAAAAAAAGAAAAATTCTGAACTGTAGAACTGTTGATAACAAATTAATGTTGTGTTAAACCACTAACAAACTGATAATTTGTTAAAATAGCAATATAAAACTAACATTTTACCAACTATGTTAATAATAGTAATGTAATTACAGTAATTGTAATATGGTTTAATATTTTAAATTAGCACATGCTCTGTCCCAGTATGTGTATAATATATACATTAACTCATTACATATCTGTACTCTGTGGCTTAGAGTGTATTGTTACCCACATCTTAGATAGAAGGGAACTGAGGTACTAAATGGTTAAGTAACTTGCCCAAATACATTTTATTAAAGGCATCAATGTCAGGATTTGTTTTTTATTTCCTTCTGGATTTGGTTAATATTATAATTTTTTGTAAACAATTGATAACACAACATAATATATTTCAAGTTTTGAAATGTAACTGTTAAATATAACAATGAGTTATTGATATGCATTATTAACCGAGGTAGATGGAGCTTTTAAAAATCAATTCAATATCCATTTCTGAAGAAGAGAAAAATAAACGGACTGAGAAAATATTTGAAGAGATTATAGTTAATAACTTCCCTAACATGGGAAAGGAAATAGTTAATCAAGTACAGGAAGCACAGACATTTCCATACAGGATAAATCCAAGAAGAAACATGCCAAGACACATATTAATCAAGCTATCAAAAATTAAATACAAAGAAAAATATTAAAAACAGCAAGGGAAAAGCAACAAATAATGTACAAGGGAATCCCCATAAGGTTAACATCTGATCTTTCAGAAGAAACTCTGCAAGCCAGAAGGGAATGGCAGGACATATTTAAACTGATGAAAGGGAAAAACCTACAACCAAGATTACTCTATCCAGCAAGGATCTCGTTCAGATTTGACGGGGAAATTAAAACCTTTACAGACAAGCAAAAGCTAAGAGAGTTCAGCACCACCAAACCAGCTCTACAACAAATGCTAAAGGAACTTCTCTAGGCAGGAAACACAAGAGAAGGAAAAGACCTACAATAACAAACCCAAAACAATTAGGAAAATGGTAATAGGAACATACATATCGATAATTACCTTAATCTAAATGGATTAAATGCTCGAACCAAAAGGCCTAGGCTGGCTGAATGGATACAAAAACAAGACCCATATAGATGCTGTCTACAAGAGATCCACTTCAGACCTAGGGCCACATACAAACTGAAAGTGAGGGGATGGAAAAAGATATTCCACACAAATGGAAATCAAAAGAAAGCTGGAGTAGCAATTCTCATATCAGACAAAACAGACTTTAAAACAAAGACTATTACAAGAGACAAAGAAGGACACTACATAATGATCAAGCCATCCAAAAACAACAGAATACACTTTCTTCTCAAGTGCCCATGGAACATTCTCCAGGATAGATCATATCTTGGGTCACAAGTCAAGCTTTGGTAAATTTAAGAAAATTGAAGTCGTTTCAAGTATCTTTTCCGACCACAACACTATGAGACTAGATATCAATACAGGAAAACAACTGTAAAAAAATACAAACACATGGGAACTAAACAATACACTACTTAATAACCAAGAGATCACTGAAGAAATCAAAGAGGAAATCAAAAAATACCTAGAAACAAATGACCATGAAAACACGATGACCCAAAACCTATGGGATGCAGCAAAAGCAGTTCTAAG
>NC_041218.1:28004528-28005750 GCF_002837175.3 Physeter macrocephalus
AAAACACCCCAAAGTTAGCAGAAGGAAAGAAATCATAAAGATCAGATCACAAATAAATGAAAAAGAAATGAAGGAAACGGTAGCAAAGATCAATAAAACTAAAAGCTGGTTCTTTGAGAAGATACACAAATTTGATAAACCATTAGCCAGACTCATCAAGAAAAAAAGGGAGAAAACTCAAATCAATAGAATTAGAAATGAAAAAGGGGAAGTAACAACTGACACTGCAGAATTACAAAGGATCAGGAGAGATTACTACGAGCAACTATATGCCAATAAAATTGACAACCTGGAATAAATGGACAAATCCTTAGAATTGCACAACCTTCCAAGACTGAACCAGGAAGAAATAGAAAATATGAACAGACCAATCAGAAGCACTGAAATTGGAACTGTGATTAAAAATCTTCCTACAAACAAAAGCCCATGACCAGATAGCTTCACAGGTGAATTCTATCAAACATTTAGAGAAGAGCTAACACCTATCCTTCTCCAACTCTTCCAAAATACAGCAGAGGGAGGAACACTCCCAAACTCATTCTACGAGGCCACCATCAGCCTGATACCAAAACCAGACAAAGATGTCACAAAAAAGAAAACTACAGAACAATATCACTGATGAACATAGATGCCAAAATCCTCAACAAAATACTAGCAAACAGAATTCAGCAGCACAGTAAAAGGATCATACACCATGATCAAGTGGGGTTTATCCCAGGAATGCAAGGATTCTTCAATATATGCAAATCAATAAATGTACTATACCATATTAACAAATTGAAGGAGAAAAACCATATGATCATCTCAATAGATGCAGAGAAAGCTTTCGACAAAATTCAACACCCATTTATAATAAAAACCCTCCAGAAAGTAGGCACAGAGGGAACTTATCTCAACATAATAAAGGCCATATATGACAAACCCACAGCCAACATCGTCCTCAATGGTGAAAAACTGAAAGCATTTCTACTAAGATCAGGAACAAGACAGGGTAGCCCACTTGCACCACTATTATTCAACATAGTTTTGGAAGTTTTAGCCACAACAATCAGAGAAGAAAAAGAAATAAAAGGACTCCAAATCGGAAAAGAAGAAGTAAAGCTGTCACTGTTTGAGATGACATGATACTATACATAGAGAATCCTAAAGATGCTACCAGAAAACTACTAGAGCTAATCAATGAATTTGGTAAAGTTGCAGGATACAAAATTAATGCACAGAA
>NC_041218.1:28006547-28011133 GCF_002837175.3 Physeter macrocephalus
GTCAGAATGGCCATCATCAAAAAATCTACAACCAATAAATGCTGGAGAGGGTGTGGAGAAAAGGGAACCCTCTTGCACTGTTGGTGGGAGTGTAAATTGATACAACCACTATGGAGAACAGTATGGAGGTTCCTTAAAAAACTAAAAATAGAACTACCATACGACCCAGCAATCCCACTACTGGGCATATACCGTGAGAAAACCATAATTCAAAAAGAGTCATATACCACAATGTTCATCGGAGCCCTATTTACAATAGCCAGGACATGGAAGCAACCCAAGTGTCCATCGACCGATGAATGAATAAGGAAGATGTGGCACATATATACAATGGAATATGACTCAGCCATAAAATGAAACGAAATTGAGTTATTTGTAGTGAGGTGGATCGACCTAGAGGCTGTCATACAGAGTGAAGTAAGTCAGAAAGAGAAAAACAAATACCGTATGCTAACACATATGTATGGAATCAAAAAAAAAAAAAAAGGTCATGAAGAACCTAGGGGCAAGACGGGAGTAAAGACGCAGACGTACTAGAGAATGGACTTGGAGGATATGGGGAGGGGGAAGGGTAAGCTGGAACAAAGTGAGAGAGTGGCATGGACATATATACACTACCAAACGTAAAATAGATAGCTAGTGGGAAGCAGTCACATAGCACAGGGAGATCATCTCGGTGCTTTGTGACCACCTAGAGGGGTGGGATAGGGAGGGTGGGAGGGAGGGAGACTCTAGAGGGAAGAGATATGGGGACATATGTATATGTATAACTGATTCACTTTGTTATAAAGCAGAAACTAACACACCATTGTAAAGCAATTATACTCCAATAAAAACATTAAAAAAGTAAAATAAAGTTACGACAAATAAATTTTAAAACAAATAAACAATATCATAATATAATTTTTAAAGTATTAGTTCATATTTTAAACTTGTATTTATATAATAACAAAATTTCAAAATACATTAGGAATTGATGGATCTACAAAAGAAATAGAGAAATCCAAAACATAATGGGATATTTAATTATATTTCCAAATATTTGATGAATCGAGCATACAAAATATTCACACATTTATTAAAAATGTAGACTAACGGTCCTGTGCTTAAATGTCATTGTGGTTGTGTGCTTTCACAAACCATAACTAACTGTAAGAGACTCTCCACAGAAGTGCTCTGGACAGAAGTAAAATGGTAAACAGAAATGACTTACAAGACAGTGCCAGTTTGACATAATTCTCTTATAATGAATAGTTGTTGGAAAATGGAGTTTGGACTGATTTACAATTATATCAACATTCGTGGAGGCTGAATATAAAAGACGCAAGGCGCACTATGACCGGAAGGTTTTTTCACACTTTACAAATAGTTTTCTATTTTAGCTGTGAAGGTCAAAGAGTCTCATCTGCAGATAGAAGTAGAAACTGTTATCAGGTTCTTCATATCACGTATCCAAATTGAATGCCCAGTCTTTAGATGCTGTCCAATTTCTTTTGGATAAAGCAAGTGACTCCCAGCAGGACCATGTAGATGAGGACGTTCTGTAGGGAGGAGATCACATCCTCGAGCATCTTCCATTTCCTCTCCTTGTCCAGTGTCGTCTCCAGGCTCTCCATACAGAAAGTTGCAGCTCTGCCTCACTGGGCCTCAAGCCTGCGTTCTGCTCCCTCCTCACTGCCTGAAGCTGGGACGGTTTTAACTTCTTCAAACCTCGGTTAGTTCCTATGTAGAATAGAAACCATAGTATCTAACTGATTGCATTGTTGTGAATCTTAAACGAGGTACATTCAGAAAGTTTTACCCAGAGATATTAATATGTTCCTCACCACCGCCCCCCCCCCCTTGCTCCTTAACCTCCTAATACCCTTAGGACTAAACTGTCACTTATTACCCTTCCAACAGGAGATTAAAGGACTAAGACCAATCGATCATCTCTATCTAATGTCATGCTGTGTCAGATGCTTGCCCTATCTCAGGCATCTGCTCTATTCCCTAAGTGTCCCTGTTCTGGGTCATAGTCTGGGTAATTTAGATGCCAAGCGTAGCAGCCAGGGAAGCTGTATCATGCTTTTCTTTCTGTAGCCAATGCTGTTGCTATTGCAGTGTTTTGTGTTCACTGAACATTAGATCACTACTATTATAATCATCATTGCAACCGATGACAATAACAAAACAATCTCTTGGGCTTTTGCGGATAATGTCAACTCTCCTCAGGCTGTTTGGTTGTTTCTGTCCTATTCCCTCCGCCTGACCTAAAACAGATCCTTGAGCTCTCTCTTAGCTGATAATCTCTTTCCTAACTCATTTGATTTTACTCATATTTCCCCTCCGGATTTTAAATGATGAACAAGTTCTGTACAGACTCTTCTCAAAACTGATTTAGTTTAGATTCAGTAGCAGTCTTGCGGGATCATGGAAGAGGACAGCATGCTAAGTTTAATGCCACAATCATCTCAGCTCCTACAGAGTATTCATTTCATTGTCAGCTGGTGGGAACAGGCGATTGCTGTGGTATAGGGCTGATTCCCTTCAGTAATGAAGCAAGGAAGGCACTGGGACATTTTCATGTCTGAATTCCAAGTGGGTACATATTGTCATTTCAGATGCTATTCCAAGAGCTATCATTTGCTGGAGTGCATCTGGTACCACATTTATTTACAGCATTCTAATTTTTCTTTAAAACTTAGGGAATGTGGGAAGAAACTGAGGTTATTGATATTGGATATGTAGAGCTCAGCTAGTACGATAGGGCCAAGTAATATTCTCCAAGGGAAAAATGTTCAATCTCTCATCATTTCTCGTACTGAAGACAGCACTGACAAGAATAATTGAAAATCGGTAATGGACAGTCAGCCAGAGGGTTGATTTGATAACAAAGAGAGAGTCCCAGGGAGAGAAAATCAAGTTGTAAGGGAAATGAAGTCCTACCATGTAGTAATAATGGAAAATTGTGCAACTTTTTACTTTGATACTGAATCATCTCTTATCCTGCTCTAAATGAGATGAGGAACACAATGTTCTTGTGTAAAAAAATAAAGAAGGGAAAGGAAAATGGAAGAGGTGTGTAAAATAATGATAATTGCCTTGCCCTGACAGAAAGCCATAATACAAAGGAAAATTGTAACACAATACTGAAAAATGAACTCAATACAATTAGACAAGTAACTGAGGATGGAAAAGACAACCACAAGTCAGAAACTCAAAACTCAGACTGAAAATAGTCAACAATAGCATACAATGTTAGATAAAAGTAGGGTAATATTTTCAAGACATTCAGGGAGGAACGTGTGAGCCAAGGGTTTTATACGCAGTCCTTCAGTGTTTACAGCTATAGACAAACCCATTTTAACCATGTAAGAACTCGGAATGTTGCACTCACAGGTTTTTCCTCAGGAATCTGCCATAGAACAGATTTCATTTAATCGAGAGATAATAACAAAGGCCTTCTAGTGAGCATCGTTGCATATATTTAATTATGTCTAAGAGTAGAGTAAAGGTGGAAGATTAGAATGTAAATGTTAAATGTTCTGAGTAAATAGAGATAACATAACTAAAAAATGGGAGAGGAAAGTATAAAGTTAACAAATGTGAAAAAGTTTTAGAGAAAGCCTTAAAATACTTATGAAACATACATTATATTTGAACACATGGAAAGCTATTCCATATTCTTAGAAAGAAAGAATAAACATCATCAAGATGCTGTCTATCCAAGATAATATACAACCCCAATAAAAATACCAGTTTTAAAAAAGGCAGACTTAGATAAACTGAATCTAAAGTTTATATGAAAAATACTAATGAAGCTCAAATTACTATGGAGGGAAAAAAACACAGGAGAAAAACGGCAATGGAAAGTAAGGAGACTAGAAGTAAGAGATATTAAAACATACTGTAGAGCCTCTAATTAAAACAATGTGGACTGTGTATGAATGGACTGCCTGACATTCCAAGGGAACACACAGAAAACTAAAAATTAGACCCAAGTATGTGGGACAATGTATGTATATTAAATCACTGGGGGAAAGAGACATTTTTCAACAACTGGAGAAATATTGAAAAAAGATAAAATTTAGATTCTAGCCTCAAACTATACAACAGAATAAATTCCACTGATTGATCAGATATCTGAATATTTAAAAAATGAAAATTTAAAAAACCCCTATGTATGTACCAGAGAAAAAGTGAATTCCTCTATCAACTAGAAATGGAAGAAGCTTTCTTAATTGTGACTAAAACATTTAAAGCTATTAAAGACAAAATATTTGCCCTCAAAAATTTGTAAGGCAAAGAAAGAACAATTTAAAAGAAGAATAAGAGATTTAGAGAGGGAAGGAAAAGAAGACTTGCTTTGCCACTATAGTCAGTCTTTCCCCTTCCCAATTTGATCTTAAATGGCTGTGAATAAAGAGGTTGGATAAAGTGATTTCTAAAGTCCTTTTAATATTAATATTTTAGAATTGTAATATGCTTGAACTACCTAAATACAAGAAAAAGTTATATGCTTGGCTGAATCTTGGTCTTTTTTTCCCTTCTCAATAATCTGAGCATATCCTTTTTTTTTTTTTTTTTTTTTTTTTTTTTTTTTT
>NC_041218.1:28011153-28018015 GCF_002837175.3 Physeter macrocephalus
ACAGGCTCCGGACGCGCAGGCTCAGCGGCCATGGCTCACGGGCCCAGCCGCTCCGCGGCATGTGGGATCCTCCCAGACCGGGGCGTGAACCCGGTTCCCCTGCATCGGCAGGCGGACGCGCAACCGCTGCGCCACCAGGGAAGCCCTGAGCATATCCTTTTAATCTCTTTGCCTAATCATAAAATACAGGCCCTATTCCACTGTTTCTTCTCCTGATAGCCTTCACTCCTTATTCCTCCTCTCAATATGGTGATCCTGCCATTACCCCATGAGCAGTTATTCAAATCTCATGGATGAGAATTTCTGTTTCCTCAAGCCCTCCAGCATCCAGGAACTTTGGAACTTCAGAGTGAACAGACAACAGTTGATTAAGGCCCCTGGGTTTGTGGGGTGAGGGTGATGCAGTTAACTCAGAGCTTTCGCCTTGGGAAAGGCGGTAGGGAAGGAAAGTACCCAGTAGCAGGAATTAAGTTCCATGACCTTTGATTATGATGTTTATCAGTGGTAATTTGTGAAAAAAAAAAGTGTAAGATGGTGAAGAGGCAGATATGGAAGAGAAGCAATATTGCTCTCAGAAATAGGGAGCTAACTATAATTTTATTCTAGACAAATATACAACTTTTAGCTATTTAGAATATATTTATTCCAAAAATTGTTTGAGGTTGCTTAAAATTGAAGATACATTTCTTTTTCTTTTTTTCTATTGAAGTATAGTTGATTTACAATATTGTGTTAGTTTCAGGTATATAGCAAAGTGATTTAGTTTTATATATACATGTATATATATGTGTTTTTTAGATTATTTTCCATTAAGGGTATTAGAAGATATTGAATATAATTCCCTGTGCTATACAGTAAATCTTTGTTGCTTTTCTATTTTATGTATAGTAGTTTGTATCTGTTAATCCCATACTCCTAATTTAATCTCTCCCCCCTCTCTTTCCCCTTTGGTAACCATAAATTTGTTTTCTATGTCTGTGAATCTGTTTCTGTTTTGAATATAGTTTCATTTGTATTATTTTTAGATTCCACATATAAGTGATATCATACAGTATTTGTCTTTCTCTGCCTGACTTACTTAACTCAGTGTAATATTCTCTAGGTCTATCCATGTTGCTGAAAATGGCAATATTTCATTCTTTTTTATGGATGAGTAATATTCCATTATATATATATATATATATATATATATATATATATCACATCTTCTTAAGCCAATCATCTGTTGATGACTCATCAGCTATTGTAAATAGTGCTGCTGTGAACATTGGGGTTCATGTATCTTCTTGAATTAGAGTTTTGGTTTTCCAGATATATACCCAGGAATGAGATTGCTGTATCATATGAGAGTTCTAGTTTTAGTTTTTTAAGGAAACTCCATACTGTTTTCCATAGTGGATGCACCAATTTACGTTCCTACCAAAAGTGTAGGAGGTAGAAGATGCACTTCTATAGGAAAAAAAATCATATGGTATATGAGATTGAAGGTAATCATATATAAAAGCTTGGATATAAATAGTTTCAAGATTATGTACTTATTTAAGGCATGATACTGTAGCAGCTAAAGCCAAAAAAGGAGAGCTATATTGAGTTATATAATTCCTATTGTCAATTAAAAGTAAGCACATCTTTTTTGAATTAATAGTTCTATTTTATTTATCGATATTTGTTTATTTATTTGACCTCTTTTTAAGAGAGAGAGCTAGTTTTTCTACTGCTAAATTCTTTCAGTAGTTTACCTGAAGGATCCTTATATAGGCATAGGGAAGAAAAGATTTAACAGTGGGTCTGTAACTAGTTTCCTGTCCTCAGGGATGCTGGAGAGAAGATTGACCTGAACTTGTGCAAACATTGACTTATGGAACAGGAATCCTTTTAGAAGGGTGTACCTGGTTTATCTAGTTTGAGTCTTATAAATAAATCTGAAATTTATGGAATTATGTGCTCCTGCTGCTGTGTTGAAGAATAGGATTTAATTATGTAGCCAGAACAGGTCTATATGATTAATGAGGCATATCAATTCAAGAGGCCCCAGCTCAGTGATTTCCCTGTGCTTGGCTGATACCCAATTAGGTAGAATTATTCTGAAACCAAATGAACTCAGGTGCAGAAATGAGTACTCTAAGAGCTGCATCTGATGTATGGGGCCTCCTAGATATTGGTGCTGCTTGCATTATTGTTTTGAATTCTCTGCTAATCATTAATAAAGCTTAAGGCTGAGGAAGACTCTTATTTCATTGACTGATAATTCAGACCTTTGTGATAGTACAGGGATAGTGAACAGTATAAGCTACAGCAACTTCCAGTTTACTTTAGAAAGGATGCTGACACATTCTTCACATAACTATTCCTTATAAACAAACTTCATAGCAGCTGAGGGCCCTCTGTTTCTATAGGGACTCAGATTTCTCTGGGACAAATATGTGGCTTCTTGGAGGTTCAGCTCAGTTCAAGGCTTGAATATCAATAACCTAGAATGATGAATCACTAGCATGTTCTATAGACTTCCTTTCACATACTAGTGGTCTTTACAGGGCTTATATCAAGAGCTCTGCAGGGATCCATTTCTAGAGAATGCCTGAAGGGTAAGTATTTATTGGATGAAAAAAAGTTTTTAAGATTTAGAAACAAGATGTGAAGCGTTAAAGTTGGCATTGTTATAAATTTTAAAAGATTCTTCTTTTTTTCTATGGTCTGGAGGCAAGACAATTACATATATGATCTATTAACCATTTACAGTGATCACTGAACAGCAAATACCAATTCTGGATGCATTCAAATAAAAGTCTGAATCATTCTTTTAGGAGTATTACTTGCTTATGAGAGTACTCGGTATATATGCTTTGTATTTATAAGTTGTTAGGTTTATAGTACATCTCTGTTTTCTAAAACTTAAAAAAAGTTTTTCCTATTAAATTTTCCTGCTGGAGAAAGAAGGTATGATCCAGTGCAAATAAATTTTGGTTTTGCCCCTGGAATACTCCTCACTGTAAATTAACAAATGGTCTTTTAGCTGATTGAGCTGAATCAGTCCCCTAGAGCTTATCACAGTAAATTTATATTTTTTACCTGTAAATATGAGTATCAGACACTGGCCTCATGGGGACTCTACCAGGGCGGAGATACCTGGGGAGGCCCTACCTATAGCTATGAAACTTTCCATCTGTTCTAGGTACAACTAACAGTGAAAACACCTCCTTGTTAGGAAAGCAAAGTAAGGAGGGAGGGGACAAAATAGAATAACTTTAAAAATGGGGTCTGAAAAGAGGAGATTATGAAATCTCTTGAGTCATGGCTCCCTAAATCCCTGAATTATACTGGTACAGTGAATTTATTTTTACATTCTGAATGTACTGATATTTTACTGGACAGTATTGTCTACATCACACCCAAGGTGATATGTTTAATCAAATCCATTTCATTGGTAAATATTTTTAAATGCCTGTTTTTGCTTAGCACTGGAGCTCTGTGCTAGGGATACAAGACAGTTAGAGCTCTTTCCCTTGGGGAAACCACTATCTCAAGGGAGAAACAGACATTTAATTAAGCACCCAATTGATTATTTAATTATAATAGTGAGAAATACCTCAAAGGACCGGAGCTCTGTGCAGTGGAAAGGTGTAAGCAGATGATCTGATGTGAAGGGAGGTTCAGAGAAGTGCCTTTAATTGCCCAAGATCATACAGCTTAGGAGCAGCAAAGCAGAAATTTGCATCCAGGTGGAATCTTACTCTGATGCACTACATTTGCTGCCTCCAGCTATGCAGCTATAATAGTGGTAAAAAGTGCCATGTGAGCAAAAAAGAATGGTGCGTTGGTCTTCCACGACTGCTGCAACAAATCACTACAAATTTAGTAGCTTATCTTAATTTCTCTAGGTTAGAAGTCCAACAGTTCTCATGGGCTAAAATCAAGGTGTCAGCAAGTATGTGTCCCCTTCTGAAGGGTCCAGGGGAAACTCTGTTTTCTTGCAGAATTTTCTGTATTCAAGAGGTTGCCTGCATTCTTTGGCTCATGGTCTCCTTTCTCCCTCTTCAAAACCAGCAATGATGAGTTGGATCCTTCTCACATCACATCACTCTGACATACTCTTCTGCTTCCTTCTTCTACTTTTAAGGACTTGTGATTACATTGAACCCATGCAGATAATCCAATATAATCTCGCTATTTTAAAATCAGCTGATCAGCAAACTTAATTCCATTTGTAACCTTAATTCCACCTTGCCATGTAAAGCAACCTAGTCACTGGTTCCAGGGATTAGGATGTAGATATCTTTGGGGGCCAACAGAAGGGGTATTAACTGTGGCTCAAGAGTGGAGGAGTCAGAGATGGTGTTTGGTAGAAGAGTCCATAAATAGGAAACTGTAACAGCATGAACAGACATGGAAAAGGGTTTCAAGTATGATCAGAGAAGAGTAGTAAATTTGATTGTCTTTCTTCTAGACCAGAGGCACTCTAGTAGGGAGGCTGTGAAAGAAATACAGTGGATGCTAGTTAGAATAGTTAGGGTAGACCAGGTAATAGTGGCCTTGATTAGCAAGTTATACAGGTGGGGTTTACCCCAAGAGCAGTGGCAAGGCACTGAAGAAGCTCAGCAAGCTGCAGCATGGTCAGCCTCTACTTTAGTTTCATCCCCTCTCAGATATAGATGGAAAAATGTTCTCCTCTCTGACCCACTAGAACCATATGCAGCCATGAGCCTGGCTGCATGCCAAACAAGAGGGTTCTGAGTAGCGTGCTCTTTTCAAGACACCTCCAGCGTATCAGGAAGGAAGAAGGGGCCCCTGGAATCAGCACTGGCCACCCAGAGACTTCCTTACTTTGACGATGGAATCTCTTCACTTTTTATCTTCAAGGTAAACATGTAAGGGAAGAGTGGCCAAGATGGCAGAGTAAGAAGACCCTGAGCTCACCTCCTCCCATGGGCACACCAAAATTACAACTATTTACAGAGTAATTATTGATGAGAAAGACCAGAAGACTAGCAAAGAAGATCTTCTACAACTAAAGATATAAAGAAAGAACCACAGCGAGATGGGTGGGAGGATGGAGAGATGGCACACTGAATACCCCTGTGTAGGTGACCCACAATGGGGAGGAAAATTACAGTTGCAGAAGTCCTTCTCAAGGAGCAAGGGATCCAAGCCCCACATCAGGCTCCCCGTCCTGGGGATCCTGCACTGGGAAGATAAGCCCCCAGAACATTTGGCTTTGAAAGCCAATAGGGCTTACTTTCCAGAGAGTTAAAGCGCTGTGGGAAATAGAGACTCCACTCTTAAAGGGTACATACAGATGCTTACACACTCCGGGACCCAGGGCAGAAGCAATAATTGGAAAGGAGCCTGGGTTAGACCCACCTCCTGATCTTGGAGAGCTACATGCAAAAGAATTAAGGTGTTCTACTCCGACACAGCATGCATAAACATAAATTCAAAATGGATTAAAGACTTAACTGTAAGACCTGAAACCATAAAACTTCTGGAAGAAAACATAGGTAGTAAGCTCTTTGACATAGGTCTTAGTAATATTTTGAGGGGTATATCTCCTCAGGCAAGGGAAACTGAAGCAAAAATAAACCAGTGGGACTACATCAAACTAAAAAGCTTCTGCACAGCAAAGGGAACTATCAACAAAACGAAAAGGCAACCTATTGAATAGAAGATAGTTGCAAATGATATATCCGATAAGGGGTCAATACCAAAATATTCAAAGAACTCATACAATTCAACATTAAAAAAACAAAAACACAAATAACCCAATTGAAAAATGGGCAGAGCATCTGTATAGACATTTTTTCAAAGAAGACGTACAGATGGCCAACAGGCACACGAAAAGATGATCAAGAGCGTTAATCATCAGGGAAATGTAAATCAA
Source organism: Physeter macrocephalus (assembly GCF_002837175.3). NCBI lineage: Eukaryota > Metazoa > Chordata > Mammalia > Artiodactyla > Physeteridae > Physeter > Physeter macrocephalus. The sequence continues at coordinate 28,017,029 of NC_041218.1, forward strand.
ATCTACAATGAGATATCACCTCTTGCCTGTCAGAATAGCTGTTATCAAAAAGACAACAAGTAACAAGTGTTGGTGAGGATGTGGAGAGAATGGGACCTTTGTGCACTGTTGGTAGGGATGTTAAGTTGATGCAGCTACTTTGGAAAATGGTGTGGAGAGTCTTCAAAATCTTAAAAATAGAACTACCATATGATCCAGCAATTCCACTCCTGGGTATTTTGCCAAAGAAAACAAAACCACTAATTAGAAAAGATATGCACCCCTATGTTCACTGCAGTGTTATTTACAATAGTCAAGATATGAAGCAACCCAACTGCCTGTCAATAGACGAATGAAGACATGGTATATATATACAATGGATGATTACTCAGCCATTAAAAAAGAATGAAATCTTGCTATTTACAACAACATGGATGGACCTAGAGGGTATTATGCTAAGTGAAATGTCAGACAGAGAAAGACAGATACTGTATGATATCATTTATATGTGGAATCTAAAAAACAAAACAAATGAACAAACCTAACAAAACAGAAACAGAGTTAGAGATAACAAACAGGTGGTTGCCAGAGGGGTAGGGGTGGGTGGAGGAAAGAAATATGACAGCGAGATTAAGAGGTACCAACTTCCAGTTGCAGAATGATGAGACATGGGTATGAAATGCACAGTGTGGGGAATATAGTGTAGTGACAGATCATAACTAGATTATCATGGTGATCATTTTGAAATGTATAGAAATACTGAGTCAATTTGTTATGTAACAGGAACTTACGTAGTGTGGTAGGTCGATTATACTTCAAAAACAAGCAAGCAGGGCTTCCCTGGTGGCGCAGTGGTTGCGCGTCCGCCTGCCGATGCAGGGGAACCGTGTTCGCGCCCCGGTCTGGGAGGATCCCACATGCCGCGGAGCGGCTGGGCCCGTGAGCCATGGCCGCTGAGCCTGCGCGTCCGGAGCCTGTGCTCCGCAACGGGAGAGGCCATGACAGAGG
>NC_041218.1:28018164-28040048 GCF_002837175.3 Physeter macrocephalus
CCACAACGGGAGAGGCCACAGCAGAGGGAGGCCCGCATACCACAAAAAAAAAAAAAAAAAAAAAAAAAAAAAAAAAAAAACAAGCAAGCAAACAAACACACTCATAGAGAAGGAGATCAGATTTGTGGTTACTAGAGACAGAGGGGAGGAGGGGTTGAAGGAAGGCAGTCAAAAGGTACAAACTCCCAGTTATAAGATAAATAAGTACTAGGGATGCAATGTACAATGTGATAAATATAATGAACACCTCTGTATGTTATTTATGAGAGTTAAGAGAGTAAATCCTAAGAGTTCTCATCACAAGGAAAATAATTTTTTTCTATTTTTAAAATTTTGTATCTATATGAGAAGATGGATGTTCACTAAACTTACTGTGACAATCATTTGATGATGTGTGTAAGTCAAATCATTATGCTGTACACCTTAACCTTATACAGTGCTGTATGTCAACTATATCTCAATAAAACTGGAAGAAAAAAAAATACACAGGTAGAAAAAAATCATAATTCCTGGGCTTCCCTGGTGGCGCAGTGGTGGAGAATCTGCCTGCTAATGCAGGGGACACGGGTTCGAGCCCTGGTCTGGGAGAATCCCACATGCCGCGGAGCAACTAGGCCCGTGAGCCACAACTACTGAGCCTGCGCGTCTGGAGCCCGTGCTCCGCAATAAGAGAGGCCGCGATAGTGAGAGGCCCGCGCACCGCAATGAAGAGTGGCCCCCGCTTGCCACAACTAGAGAAAGCCCTTGCACAGAAACGAAGACCCAACACAGCAAAAATAAATAAATTAATTAATAAACTCCAACCCCCAACATCTTCTTTAAAAAAAAAAAATCATAATTCCTGTCATGGGTAGATGAGTAGTCTCCTGCCTTTTCAACATTTAAGCCTCCAGAAAGATGCCTTTAGTTTTATTGCAGGTTCAGCCCCTTAGACTTTACCAATCCTTTAGTAGTGAAAAGTTCTACCTGTCACACCTGGCACATCTCTATATTTTCTCTTTGGTTGTCTTTTATTAATTTGAAACGCATTTACTTAGGAGGACTAAAGTGTACAGTGTACAAAGTGACAACTTCATACATTGGCTTTCTAAAAAAAAGTTCCAACTTTTTACCATACAGGTGCTCACCAGTATAAAATCCTTTAAAATAAATTTTAATACTTAAAAAACAGACCCTTAACTTGTGATAATTAAGCTGGTAAATAAACTAATCAGTAAAGGAAGAAATAAATTCTTTATCCTGTCTTTCTTATCAAATTTGTAGCATTGTTTAGCCAAGTATTAATAGGGGAGATACTCTTTTTCTAAAGGAATTCCAGCTAAAAAAATGAAGAAATGGTAGAAGTAAAAAATCATCATTATGCAAATTCTAATAGGTTATTTGAGCTAGGTAATAATCATCAATGACTGTAATATCACAAAAATAGATGATTGGACATTTTGTGCCCTGACGGAAGAATATTACCACATCTATGAAGTAGTCTAGAAAAAAAAATTGACCCTGATTCTGCTCAAGCTTTTAGATCTAACTACCAATTTTAGTACTATGGAATTTAGAGGAACATGTTAAATGCCACCAGTGGATACAATGACAACATCCAGACATCAGGACAAATGCCATAGTTTCTTCAACAATTAAGTTTCAAAGAGGAAGAAGAAAGATAGAGGGGGAACCGATAAACTAACAGACTTGAGAGATAAAGCAATCAATTGCAAGGTGGGTCTTATTGGATTCCTATTCAAAGAAACAACTGTAGAACATTTTTTTATATTTGTAAGGCATTGGAAATGTGAAACTTCCAAGATATTTAATGATATTGAAAGATTGTTACCTCATATTTTAGATATTATAATGGTATTATGGTAATGTATATAAAACAGTCCTTACTTTTTAGGGATACATATGATATATTAGTGGATGAAGTCATATGACACCTGAGGTTTGCTTCCAGTACAGGAGAAGGGGAGAGATGAAACAGAGTTGGCTATGAATTGATGATTTCTGAATCGGAGTCCCAGAAGCATGGGGATTCATCATGCTCTGTGGTTTGAAGTTTTTCATAATAAGAAGTTAAAAGTTAAAAATAGAGGTATGCCTTTTGTAAGGCTGAATGATATTCCATTGTATGTATGTAGCACATTTTCTTTATCTGTTTATCTGTCAGTGGGCTTCTAGGTTGCTTCCATTTCTTGACTATTCTGAAAAATGCTGCAATAAATACAGGGGTGCAAATATCTCAAACCTTGGGGACATTATGCTAAGTGAAGGAAGCCAGTCACACAAGGACAAATACTGCATTTCCTCTTATACAAGGCATCTAAATAGTCAAACTCATAGATGCAGAAAGTCAAATGGTGGTTGCTGGGGACAGGAAGTGGGGGGATTGGGGAGCTGCTGTTCAACAGAAACGTTTACAGCTATGCAAGATGTAAAATCTCTAGGAATCCATACAACATTGTGCTTATAGTTAACAATATGGTATTGTGCACTTAAAAACTTGAGGCTAGATCTTATGTTTTTTTAAAATAAAAAACAAAGGTCTGTGACCATTTTGCATATTTTGATGACAAATGAATAATGGAAGGATGATTGTCAAATATCGCATTCCTTTTCTTTCCCATTTGTTAAAATCTTGTCAGACATTTTACTTAATCTGGAGAGCTAGTGTATTATCCAAACAATTCCAACGAAAACATTTACATTTTTACTTTGTAGGTAATGATCTTATTCCGCCATGACACTACGTGACATAAATTGAGTTTATTGGCGGAGAACTAGAGTTTAATTATCAACACACCAGTCATTTACCTCTCATTCCATCTGGTAAAATCATGCTACGGTTGACATATCTCAGGGAAGATATATGACCTTTAATCTTAGAACCTATAAAACTACTGACTACATAAGACTTAGAACCGTGGTCTATGAATCTTTAATCTTAGAACCTATAAAAATACTGACTAGATAAGACTTAGAACCATGATCTATGAATCATTACATCTGCTCTGTAGCCTTAGCTCTACCTATCAAACTACATTCTTTTATGGCCATTCAGATGATTTGGTTTTGGAACAGGGCTAATAATACTCACTTGAAGGAGAATGATGGGGTTGAGTGTATTTGAGAATGTTTTAGCCCTTAACAGGAATTTTTGACTGATGATTTCAAAGTGTAATTAATTAATGAAAATAATTTCAACCCTAAGCATATTTGATAAAATATTTGTGATATCTACTACTGACATGCTTGGCGGTTAAAATATAGACTTTGGGAGTTTACTGTGTTGTAGGCAATGAGAACAATTTTAATTAGTGCTTCTAAAAAGACAATGTTAATTTTTTAATACGGCTCCTTGCAAAAGTTTCACCCAACTTAAATTAGTTTCTCCTATGGTTTCTCTTGTAATAACTCATGGAAATAAGTGAGAACCATAAAGTCTGACATAGATTACAAGCAGGAAGGAGCCCAAAGACATTGAGTGGCTGCCACTTCAGTTACTTATTGAGGATCTAAGTCTGGTCTTTTACCCGACTTTTCAAATTTTACATACTATCTTAATATTCTAGGACTTTTAAGATGGGATGGACATCAAAGCATCAAGCTCACAGAGTTATTTTGCCCCTTTGATATCAGATGATATAGGTTGCTGGGTCACATGAGCCTCCCCATAGCTCTGAGCCAGGAGGTTTACTTAAAAGACACCTTAAAATGATTTATCTATACTCCAGTCCCACTTTAGAAATCCTAGTATTTCTCTTTAAAGCTGTTATTGACCTGTTGTTACAGGAGCAAACTTAAGCTACTTTGGAAAAGGTATAGATTTTTGTGGCTTTAGCCACACACTCATTCCCAGGCTCCTCTGTTTGTGAACCTTGAGTCTGCAGAAGACCTGGCTGACTATACTGGCACAGTCTGTGGCTGCAAAACAGTTGCTCCTTATGTAAAACTATTTGGTATAAGGAGTGTTCTTGAGACCATGACCTCATTACTATGGTACTCTAATCAAGCAAGGAAACCTTTTAAGTACAACCGTCACACTCAGTTGCCTACTAGAGTAAACTCTGAGGACCTGAGGGCTGAGAAATTGTTTGAACTGAGACCTTGGCAGTGGCTGATGAACTATTTTGATTCTTTTTAATACTGAAATTCTCTCTTTTTAGCTCACCTCCTGTGGCCTTAAGAATATAGGGCTACTGAGGTATGACCAGGAACAAGCTTTACTTACAGTCTCCACCATAGTGGCTGGGTTTTTTTGGCCTTAAATATTATCTATAAGCCAAAGATTTTAACAATTATGGACTGAAGGTCCCAGATAAAGTGGAGAAAACAACCTGTAGAGTGATCTGTAAATCTACAGATCTGTAAATCTACATGAGAGTGACCATTTGACATCTGACCTAAGTTTTGTAATGTTCAATAATGTCTTCACAAAAAAATTCTCTAAGGATGGAGGAATATTTGTTTTGCAAAAAAGAAGTAACTTAATTTTCCTCCATTATAAAAGGAATATATGTATATTCATTGCAAATAATTCAGAAAATACAAAAACATATAAAGAAGAAAATTAAAATCACCATAATTTCATCACTGAAAGATGAATTCTGCTTACAACTGACTATATATTTTTCCAGACCTTTAAAATATATCTATTTATTCTTATGAAGATATGATCATACTTTATATACTGTTTTATGACCTGATCCCCCATCCCAGAAACACACAAACACATACACACACACACACACACACACACAAACACACATGCACGCACACCCCACTGGAATTTTTCCATTTAAAAAATGTGCTTACATACAACCAAAACATAAAGATGTGGAATAACGTCTAATCAGAGGGTTTTCTATTTAGGTGCAAGAAAGGTAAAGGATTATTACTTAAATATTAGAAAGACCAGAAGTTTCTATGTTTCATAAGGATCACATACCCAGGTTAACATGGCGGAGGCACCAAGGCAGAATTTTGAGAAATATGTATCTCAGGTATGATACAGAAATCTAGTGGTGCTCTCCCATATGGTTGAGAGCAACAATCCAATTTTCATCTTACAATTTCAAGTCTACATTTGTATTTTGCTTTAAGACACTTTATTGCTGGGCTGGTTACCAATAGTTATGCATAAATTTATTGGTTACCAGCTATATGGTGAGCTCTCCATATCCTTGTTGCTATAGGAAAGCTGAATAAGAGGAAGGTAAAAAGTAGTTGCTGTTTATTTACGTCAGCAATCAGTAAAAATGAGAGAGCGCTTCTGAAGGAGGTCCTGGACCTGGCATTGCTTACAAATTCCAGCAGCCATGTTCAGTGTGGTTAGAAGAAGCCTTGAGGCATACGCAGGCATTCTGGCTTTTAAGTTGCAGTTTTTTAGACTGCATGTGGCAGTAACAACTTGTCTACTTTAGAGATTGCCTAAAAAAACAGATGTACTCAAACCTAATTTTCCTGTATCAGACTGAATTTACCAAATTCTTGTCCTGAATAAGAGTTATCTTGTTGAATATAATAAGCCATCTCCTTTTGTCATGTGATCATAACTCAAAGAATGCTAAATATGTACCTAATATATTTAAGATGTATCTAGTCAAATAATGTTTAATTCACTAGTGGAAGAATTAAAGGCTAGAGAAGTGACCTGTTACACAGATAATTGCTGACAGAATTGTGATAGGAACCCACGACTTGACACCTAGGGAGTCTATTAGACTATTAGTCTATTGTAATGGATTAACAATGTCTTTTATTTTTTGTATTCTGATGCTTTGAAATCTGGCGCCTTTCTGACCTGGAGGGGCTACCCCTCCAGAATTAGCCAGCTCTTAGACATAATAAACAACTTGCTCATCAGAACACTTTCTGATGGCAAATCAATCAATCCAGAGCCCACATCCCTTGGGCTCTCACTCCCAGCCACCAGCCATCTGCCCTAATCATCTCAGGACCAGGTACCAGACAACTAGGGACAGTCCCTACGCCCTGGAACCCACTGAAATTACTCAGACTGGCTAATTCTAAGCCTGCTTACCCTGTCTTGCCTGTTCCTTCCTGTGGAAATCACGGTAAAGGTGTGTCCCCATATTTCCCCCTTTTCCTCTGCCTCCTGTCTGACCCTGGTGCTTCCCTGTGTGGCCCCCCCCATAACATGGGAATGTCTTCATTTCTTGTGACCTGTGAGTATAACAAGCTAGTTCTTCAATAGCAGTGATCTCTGGATCTGTTGGCCTTGCCATACCTGAATAAAAATAAATCTATTTATTAAAACACATAGACCCTTCTTAACACGATAAACTTCAGCTATGTTACTACCACCAAATGAGCATTATATGTACAGAGAGTACAATCATTGCTTCTGCTTCTGCTTTACACCAATGCCGTGTCATCTCTAATCATTCAAGTCGATCTGAGAGAGGTCAGTACTACACCCCTGCAATAATATTGTGTGTATATTTTAATATGTACATAATATTACAAATACTGTACATATTTCAAACTTTCTTCCCTTTCAATTTTTCCTTTTCCTCCTCCAGATTCAGAGTCTCTGGCAAACTGCTCCATTCATTTCAAAGCACACAAGGCATATGGCCTTTTGGTTTTATTTTGGTAGTCCTGGGCTACTTATGACAGACAATGTTCTTGCAACATGCTAGAAAAGAAAGATGTGCCTAAAATCCACACCATTCACAAATGATATCCCAATGACCACTAAGAGGGCCCACCACCAGATGGGAAAGTAGGAAGAAGACTTCGGGGATTTCAGGTTTTGGAAAAGCATTTGGGAGTTCTCGGAGAGAGGGAAAGTTTTCATATCAGAATTTAGAAAAGTCTGTCTTTTTAAGCTAAAGATATGTAGAAAAATTTGCTTTCACCTATTGGGTTGAACCCTAGGAAATTTCTAATTTTGTAGGTGAAAAATTGTTGAATGTTGACAGTTTCCTATGGCTCAACTTATTAGTAGAGTAGGGTTTTTCTCTGCTGAGCACTGCTTTTTATCAATGTGAGAATTAGAGAAAGGAGGCCTTACTGATAACAAAGATAAACTCTTACTCATATTTTAATTATCCTCCAAATCTACAGATAGAAGATTATAGCATAATTCTCACTGACAAAATCTTACAGGCACAGTGACTCTTGCCTGTAAATCAAAGAAAGGAAGACAGAGCAACCTTTCAGGCTTGAGAAGACAGAAGCTCCCCTTCTGGTTTTCAGAGGAGAGCTTGTTTTCTGCTCTGGTATTATTACTTTCTTGTCATTTCTAATATGACAATTACCAAGCTTCCTAGTAGCATTGACGGATGGTTTGATAACTTTATTTTTATATCTTTCTCTAGCATTTACAGATGGTGAATTTCATACTGGCTTCAAGAAAACACTGACTATTAACTGATTATAGAAGTTTCCTCAGTGTTTTTCTCCTTGGTATTATATCTCAACAGGCTTGAATTTGCAAAATGGATGGAGCCGCTGGTAAATAAAGATTATATTAGTAAAGATCTGTGCCTCCTCAGAGGAAAAGGAATTGACTGAAGTGAAAAAGACTTTCTGTAGTGTTTATTTTTAAAAGTTACGTTAGCAGAGCAAACCTCCCAGGAATCTTTCTGTGCCTCCACGACCTCTTCTGTTTGTATATTCCAGGCTTTGGTGTCAAAAACACCTTGCATTCATATGCATTGACTCTCTTTCCTCTCTCCTGATGTCTGAATATCTGGAGAACATTAATAAATTCACTTTGGAGCCTGAAGTATACGAGCCACATGATCTTATATCTCATAGCGAACAGTAGAATAGATGACCCAGGAGACCGACCTTGGACAGTTCCTCAGAAAATATAATCTTGTCTGACTTACCTCTGTGCACAGTTTCTTAGTATTGTGTTGAGAATGAATGTATGCTTTTTTTGTTTGACGTTGGAGACCAAAGATGTATTTTTTAATTGCTTATGAGCTTAAAGTCCTCGAAAGTCAGAAATAGAAACAGTGTGATCTTGGCCACAGTGTAGCTCTACAATGATCACCTCTCGGTCATGACAATGACGATCTGGCCAGCTGTCACCTAAGAGTTAACCCCAGGATGAGATAAAGGCCTGAAATAAGTCAATGGTTTTTCTTAATCTAGTTAGTTATTAAAACGCCCAGTTGCATCAGCCCACAGATTTATTTCTATGATCAGAGGTACTAATGCCTTTGAGTGTTTCTATTTCATAGAAAATAAGATCTTTGTTAACAAACAATATGCTGGAACACGTTCAACTCCTGGCTAATTTTTTTTAAATGTAACCTCAAAGCGACGGTGATGGAAATTTATAAAGATTTGTGATATTTAAAACTGGAAGCATCAGAATGCAGCAAGCAAAATACAAAAAGTGAGAAGGAGAAAACACTCATGTTTGAGAGGTATAGAAAAGGGAAAACTTAGACAGGAGGTTAAGAAAAGGCTGAACTGTGACAACAATGAAGACTACAGTGTCCAGGCGATCTGTCCCCATGCAGGCAGGACACTGGGCTTGTGAGATCACTGGGGCAGGCCATAAACCAATACTCTCGGCCATTACTTCACTATCTGAGTTTATTTCTGCAATTCTCTTTGTTTGTCTAGTTTTTGTGTGTGTGCTATAATTTCAACCAAGTGATTATTCAAAATCCTAAGACTTGGTACCCAGAATTAAGGTCTTCTTTTCAACAAAGACGTATCCCACGATCCAACATCTGGGAATAAATTAGCTTCTGTTGTGACTACATGTGTTATGTAATCTAGTAAAGACTCATCATTTTTTTTCAAGTTGAATGTCTGCCTAGGAAACCTGTAACAGATTCTTTTTCCTATTTCTTTTTAAATTAAATCTTACTTTTGACTTAATAGAATTAAAAATGTGAGTCAGTTTTTATCTTTTTATAAAATTGTGAAAATGTGGAGTGTAACTATATTCTCATCCATGTTTGCAAAGTAGTTTAAGGTGTGTTAAAGCCTCACTATAAACTGGTAGTACTGTTATACCTGTGAGCCATCTCATAACTATGAATTTAGTGCTGTGTGGACACAGCTGGGCATGTTCTGGAGGTCTGATGTTGAGGTGCCCCAGAGAAGGAGGTAGAATCAAAGGTTCAGACATGAGCAACTAGAAAAAAGAATAAAAGAAGCAGAAGCAAACCGCAGAAGCAGAAGGTAGGATGGTACTTCAGGTTCTTCTAAAATACGGAGAAGACTTTAATAGACCAAACTGAGTTGATCCTTGGATGATATTTGGGACATCCAGGACTCAAAGAGCTGCTCAATTCTGCTTTAGGTAGAATTAGGCTGATGCTCTGGAATTTATCTAGTGGTTCAGAGTCCCAGTTCTGGTGGTCAGAGGGTAAAACTAGTATGTGGAGGGGCTTCAGATTTATTTATCCTTCTCAAACTTGGACACCACATAAAGTTTGGCTTATAAATCTCTCTCCTTTGCTGATGAAGGCATGAACTCAGGTATCAGGCTGAGTATGAAGAATATTTCATTGAATGTTGTTGTTCATGATTAACTTACTTTCAGAAGATATACAAACTACAGTGTTTAGGTATATAACATATTGTTTTGAGTGAGTGAATCGAAGATAATTTTAAACTGGCCATTATGGCATGACCATAAAGATGTTTAAACCTCAAGTATCAGTTTAACTTGTTCTCCCTAAATAATATATGGAAGTTTAAGCTACTATAAAACTGCAATAAAGAAGTATAGTATAGAGAAGAGGAGTAGATGACAGAGCAAAGAGAGAAGAAAAAAATGTTTGCTTAGCATCTTCTAGCCCTAAACTGTAATTATTGGAACAGGCATATTACGCTTTTTGCCAGCTGCTTAATAAGGAAGATAGATTGTTTGAGCTCCCTCCACTTCCTTGGCCAAAGACATCAAGTTACACCCAACCAACACCTTTGTAAGAAAGTTCTCCAGGGCTAAAAACCTGTGGCCATACAACGGTGAATTGGAGTGGCCCATGGAGAAATTAGCATTGAGGTGCTCTCAAATAAATAGCTACTTACCAGCCAAGAGCTATTCCAGATACTCTTAGACACCATGGTTAAAAGACAGCTTAATCCATGCTTTGTTTCAGGTATCTTCCTGACTTTGAATCAAAACTCTATTTAAGTTGATCCTAGTACGTTCGTGTCTTAAAAAACAGCTTAATAAGCAAGAGTGAAGTAGGTTTGGTTTGTTCTGGCCTTAATTTGATTGACTCAGTGGCAGTCCCATTTAGTCAATGATTAATAAAGCTATGGTTCCTGAATTAACCATGTTGTGGTACATGGTTTATCATTATCTTAGCTGGAAAGCATAATGCCATGGCTAGTTTCCGTTCTTCCTCATATAATTCTGTCTTTTTCAACTTTTCCTTTCCACTATACTGACTCTCTGTTTTTACTTAAGTGATATCGGTATTCAAGTGAGGAGTTGGGTTTTCTTTTTTACCCTGTTCTTAATTCAGTAAAGACCTTTAATGCTTTTTCGGATGCCTTCCAGGTGGTTATTATCTTTTTCTCTGAGTTAATGGAATGTTCTTTTCTAGCTGTGATTTCACTAGAATAAACCTTTTCATGCTCTGTTTGTGGAGGCCCCTTTATCTCCTTCACCTACTGAACACTCTGACTAAGCCTTTGTGTTGTAACATTGAGTTGCAACTAATGTGGGATCCACTAGCCCATATGCTAGGGCTAGGTTTCTGCCCACTGGACACTTCACGCTTTCGAGTGATTCGTTTTCAGATGTCTATATGTTTTCTCTGCTCTCCCTACCTGCGCCCCCCCTACCCTTTTCAAATTGAGTCTCATTTTGTTCGTTTCTGTTCCCATTTCCCAAGTCTTTTGGGAAATTTACATCATCTTGTTTTCCACACTAACTTTGTTGAGCAATTTCCAGTTTGAAATCATCAGCCAACATTGTTTTTGAGAAGTTCATTTCCTATCTCAGATTATTAATGAACACAAAGTCTGTTCCTCTCTTCTCCTAACTCCTAGAAGACACTGCTTACACTTCTCTCTTGTCACTTCCCAGACAGCTTTGCATATGATTAGTTGTGTTCATTTTCCCTACTGGATTATAAGTGTCTTTAGGGCAGAGGAGAGGCGGCTTTGCATTTTCCACAGGGACTAGCATAATGCTTTCCACACGGTAGGAATTCAGTAACTATGTGGGAATTATATTATCATGGATATTTGTGGTAGACTGTGTAAATGCCTCCTTAGAACTGGAAATTGCCATTCAATCTAACACATCGTTTGTGTTTTTTCCTTCTCAGTGTCTTTCAGCTGATGTTTCCCACATGTACTTATGCAAATTAATTTGAATTAATACTGTTTTTATAATTCGGGATACTGCATTATGTCTTCCAAAGTCCAGGCACACAATAAGTATTACATTTGTTCTAATCACAACATAAAATTCAATGGGGAAGTTGGTTTTTTTTTTTAAGTTAATTGAGCATCTCCATCCTGGCGTTTAAGTTCCCAATTGCTTTTGTTTCGAGATATTTAAATGTTTTCTCTTGGAATTTTCTAATTATTACACAAAATCACAGGAGCAGTGTTTCAGCCTCTTCTCTTATTTTGCCAGGGAGCCCAAAGTGATGATGTTAGCCTTGAAGACTCTCTTCATAATTTCCCCCTAGTTTTCTGTGATAACAGATTCTCCTGATTTCAAATGAAAAATAATTACACTGTAAAAAAATTAGAAACCATAAAAAAAATAAATAAGGAAACAAATTAACTATAACCTGTAATTCAGATATACAGCATCATTAATGCTTAGCAGTATATTCTTCCATTTTTAAGTAAATATTTTTGTTTTATGATTTCCTTTTTTTTTCACTTCAATGCATATATGAAACTTTCAAGTCCTTAAATATTCTGCAATATCATTTTCAATATTTTCTTATTGTGCTATTTTGATACATCATGATTTATTCTGACAGTCTTCTAAGAAGTTTTGAGTATAAAAGACTGCTGTTCTTATAAAAACCAGTGTATTACCCTCAAACATACTTCATTTACTTATTTTTTAAAATATTTATTTAATTTATTTATTTGGTTGCACCACATCTTAGTTGTGGCAGGCAGGCTCCTTAGTTGCGGCTCGCCGGCTCCTTAGTTGTGGCATGTACCCTCTTAGCTGTGGCATGCATGTGGGATCTAGTTCCCTGACCAGGGATCGAACCCAGGCCCTCTGCATTGGGAGCGCGGAGTCCACTGAACCACCAGGGAAGTCCCCAAACATACTTTATGACAAATTAATTTTCAATGAGTGGGCAGTCTTAAATGTAGGGAGAGAGACCGTGGCTGGCACATGGGCTGTGACAAAGTTTAAATTCTTCAAGTTCTGTTGTTTGTTTTTTTTACTTCGGGCACAACTCATTCCCACTGGGGAGACTACAATCTGACCCAATCATTTTTAGGCACTGAAGCTGGGGTTCTTTTACAGAACACCATAATTAGAGCTAGTCAAAGGGCAATTCTGTGCTGAAGCATTAGTGTGGCCAGAAAGGAAGTGAACAAACCCCCCAATCTGTGGTGTGTCATGGAAAATGAAGTGTATTTTCTTTCAATATTTCTATACTAATGATAATGTAAATGCTGGTACTGAGTTAATAAAAAACTGAGATGTAAGTAAACTGGGAAGATGAGGAAAGGAGAGGTAAGGTACCATGGTGTTACAGTGCCATATCAGTGAGTCTGTTAGGATTAGGTTTGGCTGTGTATAAAATAAAAATACAAAAGAAAACAGGCTTAAATAAATGATAGGCTTATTTCCTCTCAGGTAAATAAATTTGGGAGATAGACTGCCCACATTGATCTGGAAGAAGTTCCACCAACTAGTTGGGGATGCGTATACCTTTAAAATCACTGCTTTGTCATGCTACTGTGTTACCTTCATACTCAAGGTCCAAATGACATCTGCCTCCAGAGATAAGCATAACATGAATGAGCAGTATACACCAATCAAGGCCAAAGAGAAGTGTTTACTTTTTTTTTTATTTCAAGGGAAAAAAGAACTCAAGAACCAACCAAAGTCTATTCAAAGAAATAGAAGATCTCTTTGAACATGTAACTTGTGTCTCATAGTTTCTCTTATACAGTCACCATGAATCTTCCTTACAGCCGGGAGCCTCAAGCCTCTCAAACGATTTTCTAGGGTCCCAAAACACAGATTGGCCCTCCTGTAGAATTTCAATCTACTTCTGAAACATATACATACCCTTCTTGGTAGGAGCCATATGTTAATATCACTGTATTCCCCTGTGTATGTAATATAGTGGTCTATATGCTTCAAGTAAAATAAAGGTGTTGATTGAATGGATGAAAAAACAATTAGCATAACTTTCGACAACACATTAATTCCTTTATGTTTTGTCCTGTCATATTCCAAATAGCCTGTTGATTTTCTAAGCCTTTTCTCTCACCTTGTTCTGAATAGGTCTGGCTACTATTCTGCTCACCTCCATTTCCCCAAGAGAATGTAGGAAATGATGCCTTGGTTATACCTGACTCTGATACTTAATGGCAATTTGAGCACATTATGTCACCTTTGAGGTCCTCAGTTTATTCACCTGTAAAAGTAAGATAACAGCTCCTGCTGAATTGGCCTCACAGATTTCCAAAAGGATCTAATGAAAACTGATTATGAAAAACTGAAAATCTGCAAGCCAATGTACAAATAGAATGTGGTGGCATTCACCAAGCACTGAGCATGGGTTGGAAAGCTCAGAAAGCCTTTCAGGAGAAGATGTTGCCCAGTAGGGGTCCTGCATCAGCTCTGCTCTTCCGAAGATCTCCTCCTCTCCTTTAATAGCCTGTGGTCTCCCTGCAAATATAAGAACTGTATTCTTTCTCCTTGATCTCTCACATTTCTTTTTTTTTAATTTTTGCCGTTCTGCAAAGTCTTTTATTTATTTATTTATTTGTTTGTTTTCACAATATTTATTTATTGTTACAGGATTTTGTTTTTTAAATTTTTTTAAAACATCTTTATTGGAGTATAATTGCTTTACAATGGTGTGTTAGTTTCTGCTTTGTAACAAAGTGAATCAGCTGCTCTTCTATCTTAAGTGTTCCTTCTCTGACATTTTTGTTGCAGGCCTGAATCTCCGCCCACCTCTCCCATCCGCTAAATGGGCCAAGGACAACCTTATCTCTTTTAGATTCTCTCCTAAGTTAAGATCTAAGTTAAGATCTGATCTTATTTTTTACTCTGTCTGGTATTAGCCATAAGCAGCTTTTCCCAGAATCTTTTCAACATACCAAGGGTTCGTGAAGGAGAAATTACTGGAGCAGAGATGAGAAGTACAGAAAGGAAGGAGTAGACAGAAAGAGAAACGAAAGTCTGCAACAACCAAGTATTCTCCTCTTCAAAAGTCTCCTAAGAAGTGGTGTTTCTCTATTGATTTTCCAAGCAAGCAGGCTAGATGAAGCCTGCCGAGAAGGTCATCTCCGGGACCTATCTGCATCGCTTGGAACTTCTCTTTCAAACATGTAGAATCATTTCTTTCTCTAGGACCTAGAGCTGTAGAAATGCATACACAGCACATAGTGGGAAAATTGTATAAATCAGTTTTTCATATGTGTCCGAAGCATTTATTAATTGTGACATAGTGCTCAAAAAATATTTATTGGGTGTTTATGACAAGCCGTACGCTGTATTAGATGCTGTCGATAAAGCAATGAATTAAAACAAATACAGCTTAGAGTATAGTTTAATTGTTTATACTTTTATTACAGATCTTTTTGGTTTTTAGCTACGCATTTCTAGTTTCCTTAAAGTACTTAGTGGTAAACAAAGATACTACAAATGTATTTGAAATTAATGCATTGCCTTCATAGCAGTTCTCACTTCTTCAGTTACCTCCATGTGATACATAAACAACACATGAAACAGTGTCTGAACATGGAACCAGTCAATAGAGCTTAGTTCTGAGGAGGAGGAAGAAGGTTACTGAGCCCAAGCTCTTACTGCTCACCACACCACAGGCCAATAAATCAAGAGGTGTTGGGGCAAGGAATAGCGACTTCACTTGGAAAGCCAGCAGAACGAGAAGATGGTGAACTGGTGTCCCAAAGAACCATCATCCCTGAATTAGAGTTCAGGCTTATTTTATACTAAAAAGGGATAGGATGTGGCTTATTGTTGCAAACTTCTTGGTGCCAGAATCCTTTGTTCTTGCAGCTGTCTGGGTAGGTCTGGTCACAATATTCCTTTATTTATGTATTCATTTATGGCTGCGTTGGGTCTTCGTTGCTGCGCGCAGATTTTCTCTAGTTGCGGCGAACAGGGGCCACTCTTCGCTGCGGTGCACGGACTTCTCATCGCAGTGGTTTTCTTGTTGCGGAGCACGGGCTCTAAGCACGCGGACTCAGTAGTTGTGGCTCGCAGTCTCAGTAGTTGTGGCGCATGGGCTTAGTTGCTCCACAGCATGTGGGATTTTCCTGGACCAGGGCTCAAACCCGTGTCCACTGCATTGGCAGGCGGATTCTTAACCACTGCACCACCAGGGAAGTCCCACAATATTCCTTTAAACCTCCAACAAGACAAATGTTATTTTCTGTTCAGCAACTTTTTATCTTTATATGAATGGTAAAGTGTTATACCTTTAAAGGTCAAGCCTGGGAAGGCAGAGCCTTGAGAATGGGTTATTGTGTATATTTCAGGCTATAGGAAACATTCTTTTACAGAAGTGCAGAGCAAGCGTGAGGAAGCACAGACAACAGAGCACAAAGTTTAGACCTAAGAGAATAGATCCAATATGGAGTCAGGTTTGTTCTTCTCTGTTACAAGAGGAAGATGAAGGATTCAGAAAACTTTATTACCAGATTTGAAAATAACACTCTAGTGAGATATGGGGAGGTACAATAGGTTGAAGGGGAACTATCAAGAGGTCTGAGTGGGGGCTTCCCTGGTGGCACAGTGGTTGAGAGTCCGCCTGCCGATGCAGGGGACACGGGTTCGTGCCCCGGTCCGGGAAGATCCCATATGCCGTGGAGCGGCTGGGCCCGTGAGCCATGGCCGCTGAGCCTGCGCGTCCGGAGCCTGTGCTCCGCAACGGGAGAGGCCACAACAGTGAGAGGCCCAGGAGATCTGGGTGACGGTTCCTATATTTGCCATTTTCCCTTGGGCAAATTAGTCTCTTTGGGCTCCATATGCTCGTTTATAAGATATGGAAATAAAACCATGTCTTCTTATGTCACTGGAGACTGCATAAATCAAATAATATAGCATATGTGATAATAATTGTGTGAGTTGTAAAAATACTATTAAATATAATGGTTAGTAAGATTGATGTTGAAAATAAATCAAAGTATTTATCAATCAATCCATCCTCTCCAAATGTAACTAGTATTTTAAGAAATTCACCACCCTTAATGGCCCATCTTCATTGTTAAATGGAAAAAGTGACATCTATTTCTTTATTTCTCAGAATGAAAACACAAGAAACGTCTGAGACAGGAATATTTCTTTTATGGTAGGGAAAGATACTTAGTTGTTTGGAAAATGGTCCATGCTGGTGAATCTGTTCCATCTCTATCATCTCCATAGCAACAAGCTCTGACGTAACAAACAGAGGAACTTGATGGAGAAATCAAAAATAGCTCAGAGATATGGTAATGGGAGTTTATAAAGTTACTAGCAAAATAAGAAAATTGTTTCCACGTAAACATTCTCTTTCACCTCTGTTCTTAATGTTCTTCTTTGAAAGTTATTTGTTACCATGGCTCTTAAATTTTAAATACCATTTATTCTTTTTTTTCTATTAAAAAGTTGGCTTTTGCAGAGTGAAGCATTTTTGGGAAAACAAAATATAGCAGACTTTATAAGTTCTGACTTACTTAAGGGGACATGTGGCCTCTGGTGCAAGATAATATTCTTAGGGCCCTGCTATGGTTCTAAGAGTACAGTAGTCAGGGACTGATCTCACTACTTTTGACTCTTTGGCTCCCAAGTTTAGAGTATTGAGGAATTAGATAGACCAATAACCAGACTGTGGTGTATGTACTTGTGTTTTAGTATTTTCAGTATTTATTGATTTAACATTAATAATAATAACAATAAACATGTAGCACTCACAACTAGCAGGCAGTATTCTAGGAGATGTGTGTGTGTGTTTTCATTCAGTTTATCGTAACAACACTTTGTGAAATAGGTACTATTATTACTCCCAATTTACAAGGAACAGAGAAGTAATTTGCCTCAAATCACATAGCTGGTAATGTAAACCGTGCTGTTTGTTTTCTCTGGCCGATGGTAATTTGTTTGGTTTTGTAGCTAGAGGGTCACCATCTAAGAATTATGATTATTGTGGTAATATGATATCCCATTTCTACCAGGAATGATGAAACCTTTAATACTTAAGTAGGCACGGAGAAAAAGAACTGAGAATTATCTTTCCTGAATAGGCACAAGGAGGAAGGGAGATGCAGTATCTTTTGGTTCAGGAAAAATCCTTCTACTGTACTTTGCAATAATTGATAGCTACAATTTATAAAGCGCCTTCTATGTGCTAGGCAATATAACGCAATATATATATTTCTCACTTAATTCTCACAGTAGCCCTTTCTGTAGGTGTTAGTTTCATTTTATAGGTAAGGAAGTAGGGAAAAAAGGATTTTGAGTGAATGATGGAATGATGAAATTGACCAATAATTTTGTATGCTTTCAGTTGGGGCAAAGAAATTTTAAATAAATTCATAATGATGGGTGGTCCAGGGTTTAAATCATAGACTATTTAGTTCCAAAGCCTAGGAAGTGATCAAACAGAATTGATGAAATTGACCCACACAAATGCATGGGTGCTTCTGCAAAATATTTTATCAAAGTAAATAAGGTGAGTGTGTATAGTTGAAAAATTATCATGTATGATGTTTCTCTTGCCTCTAGTAGATGCCCTGGAATGATAATTATTTCATTCCTTGTGTGTACTTGGCTGTATCAAAGTCTCAGAGTTTACAAAAAATATACGGCAAATAAGCCCATGTGTTATTTTACTTTTATTTGTTCATTCAAAAAAAAAATTATTTAACACCAACTCTGACCACATGCCATGCCAAGTAATAGAGATACAGAGATGAGTAAAATACCTTCTTTGGCTTCAAGGTGCTCATAGTTGAATGGGTGAGATGATAAACAAATAATGACAAATGAATATGTAGGGTAAGATTCTCGTTGGGGGGCTTTCGGAGTTGTCAAGGAAGTAATGCCAGACAGGAAGTATTGTCTGAGCAGTTTTGAAGGATGAATTGAATTGTTCCAGGCAGGGTGGGTGCCGAAGCCGATTTCAACCATGGGAGAAAAGGATGAGATTTTATGATATCACTATGTAAAGAGAAAATAGAAAAACAAAGCTGCCTTGTCTGAAAACTGATCACTCCTCTAAAACAAGTGACTTTTTATTTTTGTATTAGCAGTATTAATTTAAAAGCATGTTTCTGATTTCTCAAGAGGATATGCACTTGTAGGACCTCTTGTGGTAACATAGATCCATGGAGAGAATTGTACATGATTTCTCATTGTTGTCTACTTGTCACTCTTAAAAACATTTATCTAATAAAACTGTTTTTCCCTAAGCATCTTTCAGGATTGTTTGTCAGTAAATCTTTTCATTGAGAAGGATACATTAAAGTGTAATGGTTGAGTTGCAAATTGACCATTTATGATTATAAACTTCCACCTAGACTTTCTACAAATTTCAACTTATCCTTTTAAGACTCTGCTTAGACTCTACTTCCTTCTGATCTTCCTTTCCTAATGATTGAAGGGTTTTTAGAAATCTCATCTTTCCTTCCCCAATTAGTGAAAGTATGTGAAATACAGTTATTTCTTTCAGCTTGAGAAACATCATCTTCTAAGTGAGGGATGTAAAAACACACTCAACTTTTTCTACTGATGTCTTTGACACGGCCATGTGCAATCCCAATTTGTCTTATTTCCTGTGCATTCCAATCTCTCCCTTTGTCCCCAAAACTCTTCCACTTATCCCTTCCCTCTTACTATGTAGGTTTCATTCTAATTCACCTGTTTCATTGACAATCCTTTGTTTACTCGTAAATATGGAGATTTTTTTTCCTCTCCTACCCAGTGCTTATGAAGAGTGGGTTGGTGGGTAAACTCTTTTCAGGGAGCTTTCCCAAATTGCTATTTTAACTGCTGGTAAATTTCCTAATCCAATCACTAATTCGATGCTCCTGGGTGTTTTCTTTTGTTTGAAATCACAAACAACCCCAATCAATGACACCATGTAAAAGCCGATTCCTTATGGGCTTGTGCTTGTGGGTGTGAGTGGGCTGGAAGCAAACAAATTTTAAGCGTCATAGAATCTTTACATTTTTGAGCCAAAAAAAGAAACTAGAGATCCTTTAGTTCAGTCCCTTCATTTTAATAAAGAGCAAACTGAAGCACAGAATCCCATAGCAAGTAAGGGAGACCAGATAAGAAGGTAGGACCACAGGCTCCAACCTGTGCCACCATGCCCAGGGCTCTCAGTGCGGATCTGTTGAAATCAAGTGGGCTCGGCCTTTTATAAAATGTAGATTTTTGGGGGAGTCTTTTAAAGAAATAGCCTGGAAAACACCATGCAGTCTGGTGTTTGACAGCATCTTTCATTTTGGTCTAATTCTTTTCACTGGAGTGCAAAGAAGTAGTGGAGATTACATTTCAAATTGTGTTTACGGATGCCCTCAGCTCTGAAGCACTTTGCAGGTCAGAGAAAAAAAGACATACATAGAAATTAGGTTCTTAAAAGTAATTAACCAGCTATTCAAAATGCATGATTTAATACTCTGTAGGGAAAGGGTGAGACTCAAAAGAAATTGATTTTTACTCCTTCTCGAAGGAAAGCCCGTTTTGGCCTCTTAGGTACCAGGGCTTAGAGAGTGATATTCTGGATGATAGGATTTACCCAGCCATGTCTTCAAAGTGAATCCCTGTCATTTCCTTAAATATCTATTTCTTTTCCCCTCTCAAGTCCTGTCATTTCTGCCAAAAATTTGAAGGTTTTCTTTTTGTTCTTTCTGTAATAAGTAGATAATTTTTTCCTATCCTATAAAGAACAAGTTAACGTCTCTGAGTGCCACATACTCACATGAGAACATTATGCAGGATTCCCAAATGTTCTTCCTTTGAGACTCACAGTAAAGTCACGGCCTCGTGCTGGGTCACTCTGGCTGCTCACTCAAGCCCAGGGTACTCTCCTTCCCCTTGCTGTCTCTGAGATGTGAAAGTTGCATTTTTTTCCTTCCTCTGTCATCCCTTCTGAAACTTCAGGTCTTCTTCTGAGTGGCTACAGAACATAGAAATAGACTTGCTCTCCCTGATAATTTCCGTTAGGTATAGAATTTCATTCCTGGTATTTGAGCAGTGATGAGGGATTTGGATAACTCCTTGAGAATCCATAGTACAATATTTCACAGGATGGTGCAGGAAAAACGAATCTCATACCAAATTCTATGTAACAGTCGCAGGGAGAGCAGAACTGTAGAAGCAAGAATCTAGGGGAGAAACTCAATTTTAAGTTTGGTAGGTTGCCTGCTGCTAGGGTAAACAGGGCATGAGTCTGAATGTAACCTTACTTTTTGGATGTGCCCCCAGAAATATATCTGAGGATATGAAAGCACCCCCTGGAACTCATGAAACGGCTGCAATGCGTTCATTTTAGCCACCTTGAAGGAGGTGGGGCTAAGCAAGTCGTGTCTGTTAAATGTGTTTTCTTTTTTTTTTTTTTTTTTGCTGTATGCAGGCCTCTCACTGCTGTGGCCTCTCCCGTTGCAGAGCACAGGCTCCGGACGCGCAGGCTCAGCGGCCGTGACTCAGGGGCCTAGCTGCTCCGCGGCATGTGGGATCCTCCAGATAAATGTGTTTTCTGATTTTTCCAATGTTCACTAGGTGTATAATATATATGTATGAATATAAATGCATACATACATCTGCCCCCAAGTGATCATTATGATCGGTTTGTAATTTGCTGCCTTTATGCAGAAAGAAGCTTTTAGAGTGAAAGTGTTAGCTATTTTACATCTTAAGATAAGTCACTAGGTGAGGGCTGATCCTGCATTCCTCAATAGCAAACTATTCAGCAGGAGCTTGGAGGCAGAAATGTATGGAGACGTAATATACCTTCAATATACGCTTGAATCTCATTTGAAGTTGTTCTTTTATGGTGATTATGAAATCTGGACCTTAAAGGCAAGATTTTCAAAGTAACTTGTCCTCTAAAACAGTGATTAAAAAAAAAGGCCTCATTAACTGTTGAATAAGTAACTTGTCATTTCTGTTCTTTCTGTTCTGTTCTTTATGTCAGTGAAAGACTAAAACTGTGGGGAAAAGGACCTAAAGAACAGAGTGCACTTGAGGTGGTGATGGAGAAGACTGTCACGGATATGGCAGGGTTTACCCAAAGCGAGTGCATCTCTGGTTTGCTCACGGGACTGAAATACCAGCATCACTAATTGCTTCAGGATCCAAAGACAGTAGCTGCAAGTCTTCTTTGGGGCTGATGAAAACCCACTGCATCATTATCAAAGTGGCCTCCTTGGTACAAGATATATATATTTTAACATCTTTATTGGAGTATACTTGCTTTACAATGGTGTGTTAGTTTCTGCTGTATAACAAAGTGAATCAGCTGTACATATACATATATCCCCATATCTCCTCCCTCTTGCGTCTCCCTCCCACCCTCCCTATCCCGCCCCTCTAGGTCACAAAGCAACGAGCTGATCTCCCTGTGCTATGTGGCTGCTTCCCACTAGCTATCTATTTTACGTTTGGTAGTGTATATATGTACATGCTACTCTCTCACTTTGTCCCAGCTTACCCTTCCCCCGCCCCGTGTCCTCAAGTCCATTCTCTAAGTCTGTGTCTTTAT
>NC_041218.1:28040058-28066530 GCF_002837175.3 Physeter macrocephalus
TCATGACCTTTTTTTTTTTTTTAGATTCCATATATATGTGTTAGCATGCGGTATTTGTTTTTCTCTTTCTGACTTACTTCACTCTGTATGACAGACTCTAGGTCCATCTACCTCACTACAGGTAACTCAATTTCGATTCTTTTTATGGCTGAATAATGTTTGCGGATGAGATGACACTATACACAGAGAATCCTAAAGATGCTACCAGAAAACTACTAGAGCTAATCAATGAATTTGGTAAAGTAGCAGGATACAAAATTAATGCACAGAAGTCTCTTGCATTCCTATACACTAATGATGAAAAATCTGAAAGTGAAATTAAGCAGTTGGAGAGATATACCATGTTCTTGGATTGGAAGAATCAACATTGTGAAAATGACTACACTACCCAAAGCAATCTACAGATTCAATGCAATCCCTATCAAATTACCAATGGCACTTTTCACAGAGCTAGAACAAAAAATTTCACAATGTGTATGGAAACACAAAAGACCCCGAATAGCCAAAGCAATCTTGAGAACGAAAAACAGAGCTGGAGGAATCAGGCTCCCAGACTTCAGAGTATACTACAAAGATATTTTTTTTTATGTTTCCTAGTAGAACACTTGACATAAGAGAATACAGTACATATAATAGTACTGAAAAAAAGAAAGGAGGCACAGGGTAAGAGCAAAGTTTCCATCAGAAACTGCTGGAGTGCTACAGAGGGCCCCGGGCAGTCACTAAGGTTGCTGACATGGGGGTGAGGGGGACCATCGACGCAATATCGGACCTTGCAATCTTATCTAGCTTTTTTTCTTCTGTATCATAGTCCACACAGAAATTGATCATATATGGAGAGCACACTGAGATTGAAAACATCGACATTTCAGTACCTTTGTAGTGCATGCACTGCTGCATACTGGCTGGGAACCTGGGCTCTCAGGATGAACTACGGTCTTACTTTGGACAGCAGACACTTGGCTTCTAACGTGTAGACTTTGCATATTATGTTGGACACCCTGCTGCTGAGCCAGCTGGGGACTAGGAGGGCATCGGGTGTGAGCTCACTCATCTGGGATGCCTTCTTCAGGGAAATCCCTGGTGATCCCACCTTGCTATTAGCATCTACCTCCTCCTCCCAAGGGAGTGGGACTGGTAGGGGCACAGTCTGAACAGGTGCTAAAAACAACAATTATACAGCTGCAAAACCTTTTACCATGGAATCCTACTACAGGTGCAGGCATTTTGGCAAGTCTAAAATATTGGCCAGTATGAATTCCAGAGCTTTCTGGAGGTGAGGACTGGAGGCCCTGAGATGGTTGCAAGCTGTTGTTGCTTTTTTTGTTTGGTTTTTGTTTTTGTTTTTTGGCTGCACAGCGAGGCTTGCAGGATCTTAGTTCCCCAACCCGGATTGAACCTGCGCCCTCAGCAGTGAGAGTGCAGAGTCCTAACCACTGGACTGCTAGGGAATTCCCGGTTGAAAGTTTGAGACACTGAAAAACCTTCGAGGTGAAAGAGGAGATTACAGGTCAGGCTGGAGAAGAAGGCAAGGCTGTGATAAATAGTTTGGGTTTTATTCTAAGAAGAGAGAGTTAAGGAAAGAAGCAACACGATCAGAGCAAAGATCACTTGACTGCGGTGTGGAGAATAGATTAGGGCTGGGGCTGGGAAGGCTGAAGGAGTGCATGAAGAAGACCATCCATAAGGATGGAGTCAGGCAACAGAGTGGTGGCTTTGACTAAGGTGGTAGCAGTGGAACAGGATAGAAGGGGCTGGAGTCAGGATATACTTCAGAGGCAGAGCATATCATTCAGATCTTAAAGGAAGGGTTATGACATTATGTTGGGGCAAATATTCAGGTTATCTGATGTAATAGGGGACCTATAATCTGATATTAATCACATTAACACAAGACAAGAGGCCCTAACGGTCATAGCAGAGGTATACACAGTATGGAGATCTTGGCAACATTTAAATCAAGATTGATGACCTTTCCTCAGTGTTAGAAGCTTAGAATTGGACCCCCCAACAAAGCGGGGGGAAACCCACCCCCTTTGCACCATCCCTCAGAATGTCCCTCTCCCGTTGTTCCCAGTACTGGAGCTCTGATTCTTGAATGACCACTCAAGCAGGCCAGACAGTTTCCTGCCTGCTGTAGGCTCCACAGTGGATACCTATAACCCATGAACCCTTCTAGAAAAACCTGGAAACCCAATAGGAATGTTTACCTATGAATCTCGACTTGTAGAAAATACAGTTTTTGATTGAAATTATCCTGGGCTCAGATATCTAAATGATGCCATCTCAAGCCTAAGAAAATCTGGAAAACCAATATATCATTCAGTTAAGCAAAATATACTTCATATGTTGAATTTCAGCTTATTTGAATTTCTGTTTGAATCAAGAAAGGATCCAGATATTGAGGTAATGAAACAGGATTCTTTGAAGTAGGCTGTAAACAGAGGCCAGGGCTTCCCCCACAAATTGGCATTTTTCTAGCAAATAATAACATTTATTTTTCAAATACATTTTTCATTTTATTATTTATAGAAATACTTCAGAGGAAGCCTGTTGTTTTTTAGTGTTTTTAAAAAAATGTTTTTAATTGAAGTATAGTTGATTTACATGTCCACTGTTTTATTTATTTATTTTTTGCCCATGCTGTGCAGCATGCAGGATCTTAGTTCCCCAACCAGGGGTCGAACCCGTGGCCCACTGCAGTGGGAGCGCAGAGTCCTAACCACTGGACCGCCAGGAAAGTCCCAAGCCTGGTTTTTTAAAAAGCCATAGGCTTTTTCCATGTAGGCAGAAATTCCTTGAGTTCTATACAAGGTCCTGACTCCCTGTTTATCTTTTTATTCCCTTGAACATCAGGGTTTGAGGCCCCCTCACTGTATTAGAAGTAAGAAGAATACTAACTAACCAATTGGTAAAATTTGTCATTTTTCTACAGTAAAAATATTCTATCTTATAGCCAGAAAATAAAGAACTGCTATTTTTTTTTATCTCTGAAAATGATAAAAACAAAATGATCCCAAGAAAGAAAACTTGAACGTCCTTTCTAAATCTCTTTCAAATAAGCTTAGACTGATTTTTTTAACCTAAGCAAAAATCAAATCTTGTCCCTTACAACAAACTGTAGGGGACAAACAACTCTTCAACAAATTGACATTCACAGAGAGTGCTTTGCTGTGTTCTGAGAATTTTAAGTAAGTAATTAAGTCAGTGAAGTAGCCTGTATACACGTGAGAAATAACAACCAATGGCCAGAAGATGATCCAAACAGTGAGCTCTTGTTGACTGAATGACCTTTCAGTCTCTTGACTGGAGGAGCTCAGCCTTGGCTGCACATGAGAATCACCTGGGAAGCTTTGAAACTTGCTGAATCTCGGGCCATACTCCAGACCAACTGAGCAGAACCTCTGGAGGAGGGCCCCAGGTATGATGGTTTTTGAGGGTCCCCAAGTGATCCCCATATGCAGCTATGATGAAACCACTGATGCATGACAGTGGTGCTTTGCCATCAGGGTTACTTAGGTGTTTTCTCCAAACTTACATGAATCTCAGGGAACTGGAATTTAGAACTCTCAGGATGAGAAGTTCATTCGCTAAAGGGCACAAAATTTGGCACAATTTGCTGCTTCCTGTCAGTAAGCAAGTGTGCGCCATGTGATTGCTTTGAAGAACTGGGTGAAAACAATTCACCACACCTAAACAAAGCCGTATTCTCGATAGGCCAAACTCGCTCAGTTATTATGTTGTGTTTCCAAACTAAAAAGAAGGTAGGACCTTGGGATGAAAATGAAAGAGGAAGCTTAGTAATCACTTACCTGTTCCGCCAGGTGCCAAGACACCTATGAATTACAGTAAGTGGGTGAACAAACCCTGGCCTCTCCGAAACTTGGCTTCCATGCAAAACCCAGGGCTTCTGTAAACCAGTAATCATGGGACAATAGGAGGAAGCAGAAATTGTTCCTACTTGGAGAGAAAAATCCACTCCCAACAGAAAGACACTCCCACCCCAACACACACACGCACGTGCACGCGTGCGCGCACACACACACGCTCAAGACTGTTTACGTTTGAAGAAATTGACATGCATGCACAGGAGGTGAAAGTATCCTTTATAAAAGAATAATTAAAAACTCTTTGAAGATGAAGGTCACAACTGAATTCGATTTTCTTAGTCTTTCTGAAGTAATCCAAATTATGATGTGTTAATTGAGTAAATACAGATTGATTTTAATAAATGGATAAAGGAATATTATTCTCCCTACCACCAGGAATGACTATGTGTTTTGATCTCTGCTCTATAACTACCCAACACCTTTCAAAGTTATTATTCAAAGAGTACAGGTTAGCAGAGGATTTGTACTGATGAAACTGGTAAACATCTGGGAATCCAGGAGCTCGACATTTAAAATCTCTGTGGCAGAAGTGTTCCTTCATCATATGAAACTGTCACATTATTATTATGCCTAATGATACCATCATTATCATATTCACTTGAATGATAAAATGCAAGATTCATGCTCATCAATTTTCTGCTCTGTCTTTCCAAATCAAAGAGCTTTCTCTTTTTAAATCTATCAAATTAGCATGGTGGGCTCAGGCAACAGAAAGTGGAGTTTCAGTAGTGATATTCAAAAATTATATGCCATCTTAATCCATCACCGTAATTCATGCATTAAGTTTAGTACTGCGAAGATTTAGCCATTTAAGCTTGAACTGCTCTGAATTATGTGTATCAAGACAAATATTTAAGTGTGAAAATTTCAATCACAAGAAATAAGAAAAAAATAAACAATTTAGAGAGGAAGGATAAGAAGAAATATTCTTCTTATACCAATCTGCTAGCCTACCTATATAATTCTAATTTTTTGACTGAATTAAAAGAATAAATTTGCTTTTCAGGTATTTTTAAATGGTGCTTTGTCTACACACACAGTAAAGCAAGCATGGTTAGTAGAAGTTACATGAAGACAGTTGTAGGAGTTGAAAGGTCTCTAGTAGTATAACAGATGATTTGGGGAGATCAAGTACAAAAAGAAAAGCAAGATACCTTAGTTGTTAAGGGCTTTGGCTCTGGAATCAAGTAACATGAGTTTAAACCTTGGCTTAGGCATTTATATGTGAACTGGACAAGTTGTCAAACTCTTCAAAGCCTTATTTCAGTGCTACCTAACTCATATGTTTGTTGTTTGGATAGAAGTTGACAACATGTCTGGCACATAGTAAGTGCTCAACACTGATTAGCTATTATTATTAATAACAAAGATTATTATATTGTATTGTATTATATTACGCTACATTAGACTAAATGATATTATATTATATTGTTACACTACAAAGTAATTTTATTCCCAGTTATAGACTGGTACCTAAGAGGGATGAGTAGACAGAAGGTATCTAGATTTCAGCTAACGTTTGAAAGATACTTTCATAATATTCATGTGAATTAAACCAAAGCTTGCAGGATAGTAGCTCAGGGTGATGAACTTATAATTAGATGATTAACTCTTAGAAAACTAGTTGACATCAATGAATTTGAACTCACTAGACAAGATCTGCTTCAGGTCAACTGATGGCACCACCCAGACACCCACCAAGAGTAAAATCCTCTTGGCCTCTGAGAGACCTTGCAGTCCTTCACTGCTTCTCACCCCCCAGCCATTGTCACAGATTTCACCAGTTACGACTCTGGGAAACCTCTCCAAACCCTTCCTTCTTCCCCATTCCTCTCTCCTGCCAAAGTGCCACATTTGCCTCTCTTGCCTTGGGTCTCTGCCCTCCTGTTCTCCCGCCCACATAATCTCTCAGATTTCTGGTTTAAGAGCTCTCTTTACTTTCCTGACATAGTTGCTTTCACTGTCTTCTCCTCAGTCCATAGAAAGCCCTTATCTTTCCTTCCATTCCAGGATGGCTGACAAATACAATCCTAGTATGAGAATTAACTAGTGAAAACCATATTTCGAGAACAGTTTTACTAAACTTCCTAATCATTAATTTTTTGTTCCCTGGTGAAATGTGGTATACACAGTTAAAACCTCTGGCTTCACACAGATCTAGAAGAACAAGCCACATATATGCAGACACCCGAATTGCTAATGATTCTTGAACTCTGTGTAAGTCAACACAGTGACACATATTACACCAGCATAAAACAAATGCAGGGGACTCTTGCTGCGTATCCAGGAAGAGATCTCAAGCTTGATGAAGAGAAGACTAAGGTAGGTGGCATGGCAGTTAAAAACGTGGGTTGTGGGTTCAGATTGCCTCGTTCAAATCTGTTCTAGGTGGAACCTTGGGGAAGTTATTTACTCTTTACTAGAGATGCTATGGGAGCATCCATGTAAATTGTTTAGCACAGTACCTACTGTATTTTCAGCATCCTATGACTGGTAGCTCAAAGTGATAATCCTGTTCTGTATCTCTGGGAGTGTTTCTATGTGTGAATGTGTATGTGTGCTTTAATTTTCCCTTCAAGGGTGATCTCCAGCACAATTCCAAAGAAAGGATGAAACAGAAGTGGGGAACAGGCCCTTTTAAAGGGTAGGATGTCTACATATAAGGATTTATAAAAATCTAATTGCTAATATATTGGCTTCCTGAAAATTTTCATTCATAAATAATATTTATTCATTTACTTAAAATATTTTAACATATGTTTATTGAGTATCTACTATGTCTACTGTTCCAGGCATGGGGGACAGAGCAGTGAACAAAACACGAAGTTCCTTTCTGGCTTACATCCTAGGGGAGGCAGGTAGATAGTAAATAAACCAGTAAATATACAGTGTATCAGATTGTGATGAGTGGAATAGAGAAAAATAAGGCAGGATGACGTATGTGGAATTTCTTCCTCTCCTTCTTCTCTTTCTTCTTAATTAATTAACCAATTAATTAATTAACTTGAAGACTGCTCTTCTGCCTGGCTGACCTCTATTAGTTCCATAAGAGGAGCAGATCAGCCTGCAGATAACGGGATATCTCAGTGCAATCGGCTGGGATGGGTCTAGGGTAGTCCAGGGATGTCAGGTGGGACACACAGCAGAAACAACTGTCCTTTGCATGAGGAAATTCTGAGAATATAGCAGTGTACTCAGGTAATATGGAAGAGACACTAAAGGGTAGTATCAAAAGAACAGAGCTAGAAAGGAATTTAGGGAGGTGAATTGTGGACTCCAGCACTTCCTAACACAAAGTTGCTTTTCCAGATATGAAGATCTGAAGAGACAGAAGGAAAAAAACAACAACTTTTAAGTTAGCGGTTATAATGGACACTTAAGAATTGATTGCATTGAATAATTCTGTAAAAGAAATCCTGGATTTTATATAGAGTAGTCTATCTGATGAAGCCTCACTGTAAGGTGTCCAGTGAAGAAAGGACAGGGGGGGGCTTCCCTGGTGGCGCAGTGGTTGAGAGTCCGCCTTTCGATGCAGGGGACACGGGTTCGTGCCCCGGTCCGGGAGGATCCCACGTGCCGCGGAGCGGCTGGGCCCGTGAGCCACGGCCGCTGAGCCTGCGCGTCCGGAGCCTGTGCTCCGCAACGGGAGAGGCGACGGCAGTGAGAGGCCCGCGTACCGCAAAAAAAAAAAAAAAATAGGACAGGGGGAGACAGCAATGAAGGCACCTGTGGGAAGAGAATTCAGGAAGAGGGAACCCCAAGGTCAAAGTCCCACAGGCAGGACCATGTTAGGATTGTTTTATGAGCAGTAAGAAGACCCATGAAGGAGATGAGGTCAGACAAATGGGGAGGGTGGGAGGTGGGCAAAACACATAGGGTCGTAAGACCAATGTAAAGACTTTGACTTTTACTCTGAGTGAAGACGGGAAGCCAGTGCAGGGTTTTTGAGTGCAGGAGCAACGTGATTTGACTGATGTACTGAGGGTCCCTCCAGCTACTCCGTGGAGAGCGGACTGAGGGGGTGGGCAGCGGAGATGAGAGTGAAGCAGGGAGCCTTATTAGGAAGTAATCACGACAATCCAGCCAGAGCTGAAGGTGAAGCCTACGGAAGTGATAAAACATGATCAGAATCTGGATGTGGTTTGAAGGTAGAGCTGACAGGATTTACTGCTGGATCACCTTGTCACAAATTACAAAAGGTCGTTCTGTGCATTAGTACGTCGTCTCATTTAACACCCTGGACAAGGATGAGTAGTGGTTGAACTCACATCATCAGAGGGAGAATTGATGATCTGAGGCCTTAACGTGGGTAGAGGTCTAACAGCCTCAGCAGGGCTGGGGCGTGGTTTTGAAAGTGGTGTTATTATTGCTGGCTACCTCCTTCTGTACAGAAGCCTCTCTCCCCAAGAGTTCTCTGAAGGCCCTTTTATGCCATACAACATCTATGTAAGGTCAGAACAAACATCTTATTTGAATTCATAGTGCCTTCCTATTACATATCCTTTACTTTATGCCAGGAGGAATTTCCCATCTTTCTTACACAGCAGCTTCACAGTGTCCTGGGGAGAAGACTTTAACTCCTGCACGAAGCTCACCAACTTCCTCCTGATCTGGTGATAGGTAATTTCTGTAGCTTCCTGGCTCCATCTCTGCCTGGACTCCTCACTTCTAGTCCACACTCTACTCCACACCCCACACCTGTACCACGCACACACACGCACTCACACACGCGCGCACGCACACACGCGCACACGCATTAATCAATTACATTAATAAAACTACCTTAACCTCATTAGGTGTAGTTTCCACGTTAACATAACAACTGAGGTGTGTATTTTCTGATCCGGAAGGATAAAGAGAGCAAAATATGGCAATAGACCGAAACAGAAAGTATCAGTTAGTCCTCTCAGAAAATAGTTATTAAAACCTCAGATATCAAAAGGACGTCCTCTTTTTGTTTCTTTTGTACCTTTGTCTTCTCAGTATAAAAGAACTTTTGTTTTGTATTTTAAAAACATTTCTGGAACAGGGATGGTGGGGAAAGGGTGTGTGATAGGGTTATGGAGCCAGGGAGATTTTTAAGTAGGCAAGTTAATTCCTTGCACATAATTAGAATTTAAACAGCATGACGCTGATTTTTCTCCGCACTCTCAGGGTTCAGGAATAAGTGAAAATTAACAGCATCTTTACTGAGATCAAATATAAAGTGATTCCAGCTTAGTACCTTATAAAATCAAGTTAATTTCCATCCCTGGGATAAACAGTCCCTCAAAGGCCTGTGAATGAAAACTCAAATACGATCTTCGGCAATTTTGTTCACTTTAGGTCCTATTTGCTTTTTTATAAAAGCAAGTGCAGTATGGGAGGCGTAATTGTTTAGTCTCTGAACAACCTTTCAGCTCCCTCTGGGATTCTGAGGCTCTGGTGTGTCTGTGAAGAGAGCCACAGAAAGCTGCTCTCACGCCGGATTCTGGCATGCAGGATGCCTTTCTCCCTGAGCCATCGTGGCACCAATATAAGGCGATTTGGCTGGATTGACTTCATCAAGGAATTGGGCTATAATGTATTTTAGTATCTTCACTCACCCCCCATGGAGAGCGGGCGAACGTCCCAGCTCCTAATGGTTATTACTTAAGTGTACAACTCTCCATTTTTTCATTTCCTCCTCTGTAAAATGAGTCTGAGTGGCTGGCTTGAAGTTACAGAGAGGAAAGATTATGCACAGTCTTCCTAATCATTCAGCTCTCTACTTGGTTTCTAAAGACAATTAAATTGATTCTGTTACTCCAGTACTTTGTTTCTATTGGCCTATGCATAATAAGTCACTTCTGAAAAATAGCAAGCCCTACATTAGGATCAATCAGTGAAGTGATTTTCAACCTCAGTGGTTCGATAATAACGATTTTTAGAAGAAAATACATTTCTCATAGAAATGCAATAAAGTACTAATTTCCAAATGTACAAAACAAATAGATTAGGGGTGTGGTGGGTCAGTTATTGAATAAGAAGAAACTTTTCCTTACTCTGAAGCAAGTATTTGCTGTAGATCCCATTCATTCGTTTCTCTGTGTTCATAACAGTCTTATGAAAACAGTGGCATTCCTGAGTAAGGTAACATATTAGGTTATTATCCACTGCAGTAATTGTGGTGGATTAGATTATTATTTAAAATATTTACATGCTGGGCTTAGGACTCAAAGCCCAGTAATTCCCTGCTTTTTAATGTTGGGCTTAGATTATGCCTTGGTTTGTCCAAAGGGTTATCAGCAGACTTGAAATGTGATTGCATTATTGGCCTTGATCTCTTACCTTTCTGCCATTGCTGTACTACCCCCAGGAAACTGCTGTCCGTTTAGCCTGGGCCCCAGAATGACATGTGTGGAGACCAGAGCTCACCAACAGTGAAGTCTAGCCTCAGGCCAGCCAACCTTCAGCTGACTTCTATACACATGTCTCTTGTAAGTCTGTATGTTCCTGGGTTGTTCGCTATGCAATAATAGCTGACTAATACAATAATAACAACTATTAATTGGACATTTACTGGTTAAATGTGCTATAGACACACATTGTCTCATTTAATTCTTACCTCAAGCCTCTGGGCGAGACATCATTCAAATTTTGAAACAAGATACAATTAGTGTCAGAGCCAATATTTGAACCCAACCTTTTATGACTCCAAAGCCAAATGGTCTTAAAGGCTTTCAGAATTAAGTTATTCAGTAAAATTAATAGATCAGAATGAGACCCTAAATCTGACCTCCTGACCAAGACCCTGAGGCCATGTATGATCTGCCCCCCTCCCTTCTCTCATTCCATTTTTTTTCCCAGCGTGGCTCTGGCCACTCTGACATTCCTCCGCACTCTCAAACTTGCTTGGATTTACCCATCTCAAGCCTGTGTATGTGTTTTATTTTCTCTGTTCTTTTATGGCTGGCCATTTCCCATCCTTGGGATTTCTGAAAGATCTAACAGATCACCTTAAGGTAGCCTTCTCGTCATTATTTTCTCTCTCACCACTGTTTGTTTCCTTCATGGCATCACCACAGTTTGTAATTATTTTATATACTTGCTTTCATTATGTCTCTTTCCCCAAGTGTAAGTCCACTAGGCAAAGGCATGCTTGTCTTGCGTACGGTGGCATCCAGAGCATCTAGGGCAGTGTGTAGGTGCTCGGTAAATATTTGGAGAATGAACAGATGAGGAATAGGACGGGGACATGAAAAGTAGGTTGGTGAGTGGGGAACTCCAAACCTATGCTGGACACTGTGGAGGGAAACCCTGGGTAGCTAGAGATAGAGTTAGGGTTGAGAGGGGCACAGGACATGAGGGAGGACTGCAGAGATAAGGGGGAAAGTGTCAGAAGCAAATGTTGCCCACCTCACAACTCCACGCGCTGGGGCGTGTGCACACACACGTATACACACACACACAGAGAACGTGCACTGGGTTCTCAAGAGACTGTTCCTTGAGATAGTTTAAACCAGAATGTACCCTATTGAAAACACATAGTAGCATGTGTATGATGCCTTTTTGATTTGAACTGTATCTTTTATTTCCTTAGGGTTAGAGAAAGAGGTTAACATAGAAACAAAAAGGAGAAATCTCACAGTAATCAATGCAAGGGAAGTAAGGGTGCCACACCAACCGGGACCTTGGGTGAGCGGTCTCCTCTCCCTGCTGCCCTCACACAGGATCCGGAGAGACTCAAGAGGCCACAACATTGATGAGTCTCGCTGGCGATTTTCCATGGGGTGGAAAAGATAACTGTATTGCACAGGCAAGAAAACCAAGTAAGGTCTTGACAAGAGGAAGTGTGACTGGGTTCTGAAAGGGTTTGTTTCACGCTGGAGAAGTACAGCAGGCTGAGGCTTGACTTCTAAATGTGACTGTGGGGTGATGTACAAATGGATCCTCAAGTATTATATTTTAAATTGAACCTCGCTTCTATTACCTAGCTGTATAAGCCATGAATTGTTTATTCCAATACGTCGCAAATTATGACTGATGAGGGTACTAGCTAAGAACAACAGTTTGTTCCTGTTTTTCTCCTCAGAACACAAGCTTATTGAATCTATTGAATCTTATTGAATACTTATTGAATCTGTTCACTTATTGATCTAACAAATATTATTGAGCTCCTACTACCTTAGGCACTGAAATATGATGGTCCAAGGAGTGGAAAATTTATGAAGGAGCATTGGAGAGTCCATGGGGGGAGCATCTCTTTCTTGCCTTCCTAAAAGAGGGGAACCCTAGAGTATTCCACTTTGTTTTCCCCTAGAGTGACTTAACAACTGTGGTAACATGACGCAATATAAGAATGGAGTATGTCTGTTTAAACGGAAATAAAGAAGAATGAAAAAGAATATTTTAGGATCTGCTTGTATTTTTAAGTGTCAGAAATACATAGTATGAAATACTGATGTGCCAGTTTTTTACCTTGATTTACTCATTTTATTCTCATAGAACTTAGGAGGTTGGCACTATTATTAGCCCTATTTTACAGGTGAAGAAACTGTGACACAGGAGTTCAAGGTGACTGTCATCATCATCCAGCTGAGAAATGGAAACACGAGGGCTCCAACCAAGGCAAACTGGCTCCTGAGTCCATGCTTTACCAAATGGTGAATTAACCGAGTCCTAAGGAACAGTACTTGTGAGAAAGTTCTAGCATTCCCAAGTGCACAAGGAGCTCTCGTCCTTTGACCCCTCACACATGTGAATCCCACTGCATGAGATGCCTTTGTCTCTTTGCCCGGCATTTTCCTACAGATACATCCCAGGAGGCACCAGGAAGCCTCCTTGGTCTCCCCCAGTCTGGATTAGATGTCCTTCTTCTGTGTTCTATCACTTCTTGTGCTTATGCCATTCACCTTCAACACAATATTGTACACAGTTTATTTGCCTGTGTTGCTTCCTCAGAATATGAACATCTTGAGGTCAGGAATTATGTCTTTGTGCCAGTTACCTAGAATGTTTTTTATAAAGGCCAGGTGTGAGGATTATATGAGACAGTACATTTAAAGGTACAAGAAGTGGTTGGTATTTAGAAAGATTTCCTATTATTATCTCTCCAACTTGATTTTATAACACTCTGCATCATCTAAGAAGCTTCTTTCAAACTGGTCTTTCAGTCCGGGAGCCCTCAGAGCTCGGATCCACCTCCAGGCCTTTCACATGGCTGCCTCCCTGCCAGGAGTGCTCCCCAGCCCCCCTCTTTCCATAGCTGTGTCTTCACCTCTCTCAGCCTCCAGCTAGACTTTGTCTGACTTCTTATATTATAGGTTCAACCTTGTTATTTTCAGTGCAACCCCATGTGTTTCTTGAATTTTGTATCTGGAATGATCTATTGAGATATTAATTTGCATTTTCTTTTTGCTTGTATATGAGAAGCAAAATAATAAGACCTATTGTTTTGCTTTTTAAAATTTTTCTCTCCCAGGTTTTTTGCCTAATTTCCAAGAGGAGATTATGCTAGGTACACCAGAGCGGAGAGAAGAGAGGCTTATGCCTCCGGCAGTGTGTCCTGCTCCAATTTGTCGGCAGTATTTCAGGGACGCTTCAGGGTTCCAGTGTGTCTCTAGGAAGGTTGGTCCCTTGGAACCAGACTCATTGCCTCAGCTAAGAGTTCTGAGTTCAGGAGTGGCGTATGGGAGCGACAGGTTGCCTGCCCATCCAGGACCACATGGGCTCAGTGACCACAGTGACCTCAGCAATCCAATCCCAGCCATGCTGGCTTGAAGATTAAGGTTCCTCCCCATATTCTGGGCCACTGAAAAGCTTCATTGGGGGTTTCTTTGCCCGTAGGGTGGAGGGAGGAAGGGGTGGCCCCTCAAAATGACTGTGACTGAATTTCTACCAGGCTGATAGGCTGGGAGTTCAAAGGTAGGTTTAATTTTGTTTGAAGAAAACAAATGAATCTGACCCTGCAGGCGCTCCTGAATATAATTCAGACCTGCTATAATAGCACTTATCATGATTTGCAATTATATATTAGGGGTTTTTTTTTCACTTGTTTATTGTTTGTCTTACAGACTGCATGTTCTGTGAGAGCAGGAAGGTACTCAAGTAATTTTCTCAAATAAATGTTGAATTAATGAATTTTGCACATAATATGGTAATTGTTCACTTAACTCATCAGCGAAGTATACTTGTTAGAGTGCGAGGTGGAAAGGAGTATCAGGAAAAAATATTCAGAGACAGGGCAATAAGCTTCCTCCAGTTTTTATTCCTATTTATTAGCAGCAGAAATTTAACTAAGGAAAATGCCACCAAATAACCTCTTCCAAAACGTTCCTCAGTGCCTAATATGTAACAGTCATTGTGGCGTGTGGTCCGTTGTAAAAGAACAAAGGAATGGTGGGGAAGTTGGAAGGATAAATAGGACGTGTGCCAGGAGTGACAGAGCAAAAGGGAGAGGGGTGAAAGGGCAAACTGAGGGAAGGATACTCAATAGAGGCCTGAGAAATTGCCCAAGAACATTCTAGAAGAACTGAATGAGTGGACTTAAGGAATAATCACCATAAAAAGCATGCTCAAGAGTCCAGGAGCCTTGTAGAGGCTGAGTTCGTGTCCACCTTTAACTCAGGAGAAAATGGCCCAACATCTGCACTAAGACCTATGCCAGCTAGTTCCCTGGCTGAAGCTGTTGCACCAGCACCTCACCATAGTCTGGCCAGTGGGAGCCATGCCCACCCTTGCCAGAGACGTGGCTGGGCCTCCATCCAACTCTCCTGTGTGCACACCCACCTGAAGGCCAGATAAAGATGTTGAGTATACCAATTTGGATAAAAAATTATATCTAAAAATGGGTCATCATGACTATTGTGAAGTGGCCTCAATCTGAGGAAGATGAATAATTTTGCATTCAAGCCGAGTTGTATTTATTGAGCAAAGACTATAGACTCAGCAATGATGATGATAATAGTAATGATGATAATAATAACAGCAGTTAATTTTAGCAGGTAATATTTATTTTGTGATTACTATGTTCTGAGTAATATACTGGGCACTTTACATACATCAGCTCATTTAATTTTCACAACAACCTTACAAATACTCTTATTGCCATTATATAGATTAAAAAAAAAAAGAAGAAATGGAAGCACAGAGTGATAAGTAACTTGCCCAAGGTCACACGGATAGTATGTGTTGAACCAGAATGTTCAACAGAAGCATTTTGATTCCAGAGCCTATTTTCCTAACCATTTCTGTTATTAAGATGCTTACTAATACAATAATTAGTTTAGGAAGTATTATGCAAGAATATGAAACAGAAAACATGGGATAATTAATGAGACAAAATGAATAGTATTGTCTATTTTCCTAGTGGTTTTTCCATCTGTGGAACTCAGAGTTATTGTAAGAAGTTTAAAAAAGTTATATAAAATATGTTGTCTATAAGCTAAATAATGTGCTTATATATATTCCTGCTGTATTTTTGTGATTAATGAGTTGTATCTTAAAAGCAGTACAGAATTCAAAGTAGTTTGTTTCCTCAATTCAAAGATATTTTTCTTAAAAACTCTAATTTCAAGTTTATGTGTGGTCGGGAGCAAGGAGGATACAAGTAAATCAATTAAAGCTGGATAAATGAATTTTCCAAACAGCCTCAGATCCCCAGTTGAGGTTGGTGAGAGCTGAGCAAATGTATATATTATTCTATTTGGGGGTTTAATCCTGTCCAGCTGATATATGCTTTTACAATGGCACCAGGCGTGGAACGCCGGAATATCAAGCATGGTGTGCATGTGACATAGCAGTGAGAACAGCATTTGGAAGATTCAGCCGTGGAGTAATGTGTCATCCAAATTGAGCCAGTGGAATTGAAAAAGAGGAAAAGAATGAAGGATAAGAGGATTGAAAGGCAAACTCAGAGAGTACCAGTATTAAGAAAAGCTAGGTCAAGGAGTTAACTTGAGGCAACTCAAGTTGGGGAAGCATCAAATTCAGGATGCTGGGTGCTATGAACTGAATGTTTGCGTCCCCCCAAAATTCATACGTTGAAGCCCTAACCTATAATGTGATGGTATTTGGAGGTGGGGCATTTGGGAGGTAATTAAGTCATGAGGGCTCCACCCTCATGAATGGAATTAGTGCCCTTATAAGAAGAGACGTGACAGAGCTGATTCCTCTCTCCACCATGTGAGAATGCAACAAGAAGGTGGCCATCTGCCTGGTAGGAAAGGAGCTCTCACCAGAACTCACCACACTGGCACCCCGATCTCAGACTTCCCAAGCTTCAGAACTATGAGAAATAAATGATTGTTTTTTAAGTCACCCAGTCTCTGGTATTTTGTTATATAGCAGGCCAAGCTGACTTAGATGCAATGTTTAGCGGGGGTGTCAAATGGCTGATGTGGCAGGGAGATGAAGAACTTCATCTGCATAGAAGAAGTAAGAATGATTACTTCATAAATGTAGTGAGGATTAAGTGAGGTTATGTATGTAAGTGTTCAAAACGGTATCAGCACATAGTAGATGTTTACTGAGTGGTTGTTAAACAAATGCTACTGAGGAATGTGACTCATGTTGATATTAGGGTGTTAAATCATCATGGAATTTGGGGATGCGAAGATACGTTTGGAAAGGTAAAGAAGAAAAACATAAATGAGTAGTGAAGACATCTAGAAAAGAAAAGTGAGTCTAGCAGAACAAGCACGAGACAGTAGATAGTGGTGGTAGTAGTGATTGGGAAAGGAGAATTTAAAGGTTGCTTGAAAAGGAGAGTAAAGTCCTCCAAAGCACTCACAAAATCCTTGGGAAGTTTGCTTCCTTCTTTTCTACTATTGCTGCAATTCATTTTTCCAGAACTGCTTTAGGTAATACATTCATCCTTTTAAAGCCAAGTTTTATGCATGTTGAATTATATATACTAAAAGGTAAACAGTGGGAGCATTTATAATAAGTTCAAAGAACAAATAAATGAAGGTATATTTGTGCATTTATATTCCTCATTGTTTTGTGAATGTTTTGTGATCATTCTCTACTCTGTTTGCCATAGGATGTGGTGAACGTTCTTAATTTTCATCGTCAGAATGATGAAAGAGTTTCATACCACAGGTGTTGACGGCAAACAAATCTGTGGCTTCAGAAAAGGAAGTTCCGGTCTGAAGACAAATGAATGTTTACAGAAGCAGAATAGATATTTCAAGGATATTACTCTCAAATTTATAGGGAGAACAGTACATGTCATGTTCTGCAGCCCAGGTTTAGGACATTTGAGATGAGAAACGTTTTCCATTTTGATTTCAACAAGAGCATTAATTGTTCTCCTCTTGCATTGTGTCTGGTGCAACGGTACAATCCTTGTTCCCTTAATTAGATTTCGGAGGATTCGGAAAGAGCTCACTCCTGATCTGAATTGTTTCCCTTGGTGACATTATTGGGTTTTAGCTCAGCATGGAGGCGAAAACCATCAACCAAGCAGCAAGTTTATACAGCATCCCTACTATGCAGTCGGCTTTGTGTTAGGTGCTCTCTAAGAGCCTACAATTGAATTGAGGAGGCAAAACCTACACATATGAATTAATAAGGGAACAACAAAGGCCAAACTGGGTGGAGCTCACCCTCAGTGCAACAGAAACTCAGAGAAAGGAGAGATCCGTGTGGGCTAAATAGCCAAAGGTTTTCAAATTATTATTATCAATGACTATCATTATGGCAACAATGGTCAGCATTTATTGATCATTAAGTGCTCACCATATGTCAGGTACTATGCAAAGTACTCTGTGTGCCTTCTCTGATTTAATCCTCACAACAACCCTTTTTATTATTCCCACTTAAAAGAAAAAACAACATACTCTCATTATTCACATTCTATACATGCAGACACTGAATCTTAAGATGGTTATATAAATTCAACCATAGTCACAAGAGTTAGCAATGCCAGAATTCATACTAGAATGCAAATTCGTCTCACCCCAAACCAGCATGCACATTGCCATTCTTTGTAGCAGGATGAAGTCCATGAAGTCAGTCTTAACAAACATATGAAGATTCCCAAAGTCAGAAGAGAATAAGGGAGGGCATTTCAAAAGGAGGAATAGCATACACACACACCTAGAGACAAGAAGGAGCATGAGGTCTGTGAGGAGCAGTGGAAAAGAGCATGTCCAGAGTAGAAAGTTAGTGGCATAAAGGATGGTAAAAGCTGAGTGGCTCTGCTTTGCATAGCATTGTGCTGGGAATCTACACAAACCAAGGTGTGGAACTTGAAGTGGGTCAGACAGGAGACAGGTGGTATTATTCAAGAAATTAGAATAATATTAGATAGCAAAAGCTTTACATCAAATTAGATGACCAAGAGGCTCAGGTCCACAAGAATCAGAATAACAAAACAAGAATAGGTCGGGTAGGTCGTGCATTCATTCATACTTTCCTTTCATCCATTCACAGGGTTGTACCTGAGCATCCACTGCATTCAAAACATTACACGAGGCACAGTGGACATTAAGGAGATGATAAAGACAGGCTTTCTTCCCTTAAGCAGTTTGCAGTCTAGACAGGGGTGTCTTGAGCTGGAGTTGTTAAAGTATATAACCATCAGGAGAAAATGGAGTGGGAGCAGATCTTTGAAGGAAGACTGACACATTCTGATTGGACTGAAGGGTCAGTCAGAGGAATAATTTATTATTTATTGATTTAGTAACTATTTTTTGAGCACACACCTCATGCTAGATGTTGGGGAAAATAGAGAGTCCTCGTTAAATTTAGATGTGGATAAAAGATAGACCTTAATAAGATGACCTCCCAGACAAGTGTAAAGTCAGGGAACGCCTCCCTGAGGAAATGAATTGAGATTGAGGTTCTCCTGGCAACTAGCCCCCCTCCTCAGGGGCTTTCCAAAAGTCACCTCATTAGCATAACAAAAGACATTTGCCACTGTCCTCACTTAGGAAATCCCAAGGGTTTTAGGAGCTCAGTGCCAGAAACCAGGAGGGAGACCAAGTATATATTTCTTATCATAAATCACAACATCATAGGACTTTTTGCTCACCACTACAACACACCATAGTAACTCTGTGCCCCCGTGGCATCCTTTACCTCTGCACCATGGGTTATACAGCTGTGAATACCTACTGTGTGCAAGAGCCAAACTTGGAGACAATGATATTGGAAAAGAGGGAAGGAATTCCATGGGGCAAAGGCAGTGAGACTTGGCTCCAGAGTCTGGGAAGCAGCAGGCAGTGAGGTAGAGGAGGCCTCTTTCTCCTCATGGCAAGTGAGGAGCCATGTGAAGGCGAGTAAGTAGTGAGAACAAAGACTAGAATTGTGGGTGAGGGGGGGAATAAATAAATAGAAATGCAGAATAAAGAGATAGCAAAAATTACTCTCTTGAGAACTTTAGAGATAAAAGGGTTGGGAGCAATGGAATGTTGACTTTAAAGGTTAGCTTAACATTTGGGAGACTTGGGGGTGAATTAAACACGTATGTAACTAGATAGAAATTGAAAATGCTGGAAAAGGGGGGATTAACCCCCGAGACCAAGACCAGTGGTGAAGGTGTTTGCTCTAGAAAGGAGAACGGATGTGTCTCCCACTAACATTAAAGGGGAAGAGCGTAGAGATGGAGATAGACATTTTTGAAGTGAAGGATCAGGAATCTTTATCTTCTCCATATAAGTCTAATATTGATTTCCTGAAACTGTGCTTTATGGATACAGTGCCTCACTACATATCACTCTACTAAGAACAATAAACAACTCACCTGCAAAGAGATTATACAATGAAATACAAACAAAACACCAAAAATTGACTTTCTTCTCATGTTGAGGTATTGTTCCATCAAATATCCCTTCTTGCCTCTAAATATTCTCCTCCTTTGCATCCTTTCCTTCCTGTAAAGGCCTTCTATACAAATAAATAAGTCATCTAAAACCCTGTACTCCCCTTCTTTCCTACTTTTCAGAGATAACCATCTCATTGGCTCCATTGGCTCATCTTCCACTTACCCTTCAACCTACCTCAGTCTGATTTCCATGGCCACATCCCCAGGAAAGTGCTCTCACATGAGATCCATCAAGACCTCCATCCAAGGACACAGTCAAGAACTAATCCTTTTGTAGCTCACTCTATCCTTGACCCCACTCTCTCTCTATGCTTCTTCTCCAATCTCTGATGTATCTATCACTGTCTCTTTCACATGTTCTTATCCCATCTGACTGTCTGACAAAAGCCAGTGTTCCCTGGAGTCCTGTTGTATGATGCAATCTGAAACATTCTGCATATATTATGAACATAATCTAAAAGAAACAAGCTTGAAGAAGAGACTGAAATGGTCAGGAAATAAATGCTGATGAAGAGATGAAGATGAAGAGAGGGTAGTGTTGGAATGATGGCAATTCTGAGACCTTTAAGGCGAATAAGGTAGATTTAAACTGAATGGAAACTACAGGAAAAAGTGTTAAATAAGACATAGGGAAGCAGGCTAATCCTCACAGGCACTGTTTGGCTGAACAGGAGACTGCGGACAAGGCTGTAGAATCTCAGCTCTGCTCAGGTTGGATCAGAAGACCTGGTCAGGTTTTCTGGCCCACTCGGGCTCTTGCCACAGTGGTCAGTAGGGGCCCCCCAAACTCCCTCTGGTAGTGAGGTTTTTTGGATGATGGACTCCTTCGAGAATCTGATGAAAGTTATATCCTGTCTTCCTAGGGAAACTCATACATGTGCTCTAGATGTCAATTCAAGAAGTTCATGGGTCCCTATTCTAAATTATGGAAAGCTCCAAGTTTTGCAAGCAGGTAGAACACCCCACCCATTAACCTATTTGTTTGTCCTTTGACCAGAAGCCTTCACTAAGTAAATCAGTATTGTTCTTGGCAATCAAGTTTTAGAAAAACTGAACGTTATTCTTTTTTATTTTTTCCAAATACTATCCTGTTCAGCTGCTCTACACTAACTACTAAAAAGAAAACACAATGGTTGTTCTACTGCCATATGTTTGCCTTTTTTGTCTGAAATTTTTACATGTGACGGCATCAGTTCACAGTAGTTCAATCCAGTTTCTCTCTTGCAACCAAATACTTTTGGAACACTCTCCATATGACTGAGATACTGTTATAAATCCAAGAGGGAAAAAAGCGTCTTGAGTTTTGTCAGCAAAAGGTTCCTATAGATTTTTCTCACTCAGTGGAGAATCCCTTGGTGTAATACTTAAAAGTCATTGTCTTTATTAAAGCATTCCCTCAACACCCATATCTGACATAAAAGTGGTCTGGTGTTGACATGTGCTTACTTTCATCCCTATGGTCTACATTCATCTAACCCATTCATTTAAAGATCTTTTTTTGAGGACTCAGTGAAATACTCAGTTCTATGCTAGATCCAGAGAATAGTACAATGAATAAGACAAAGTCGTAGTTCAAAGTCTTATTTCAAAGGCCTAAGCCTCTTGGCAGAGATAGACATATCAATAGATGATAAAGATACGTTGTAATAATCAGTGGTCCTCAACCCTGACTTCATAATAGGATCACCAGAGAGACCTTTCAGGAAATGATGATGCTTGTCTCTGACCAAGAGGTACTGGTTTAATCGTTCTGAAATAATGCCTGAACATCAGTATTTTTTAACAACACCCAGGTAAACCTAGTAGCATCTAGATGAGGAAAATATAAGGTACTGTGGAAACATTTAGGAGTTACCTAGGACCTAGAATGAATGTCTGAATTGATTCACTCGGTGAAGAAGGAATATCTCATTGAAGCAGGGAGAAGGCTCTCCCAACCAGATGCATCAGTATCTGCAAAAACATGAAAGTGGGAGGGCACATGATGGGTTTATTTATTCCTTTGCTCACCAAATACTTACTGAGTGCCTTCCTTAGAGCAGGCACTAACCAAAGGCCCAAGAGCTAGGTCACAGTAACTAGACAAATCACTCCTGCTCTTATAAAAATTATAGTAGGATAGTAAATATTGACAGCATACCATTAACTGTAGAAATGATTGTTAAATTGCTGCTCTGAGAAATACCACAAAGCAGAAGCACAGGAACTATGAGGGTCGTTGGAATAGATCCCACTCACTTTGGGGAAGTTAGGAAGGCTTACCTGAAGAATTGTTATTTAAGCTGAAATTTGAAGAAGTAGTCAGCAGAAGCA
Source organism: Physeter macrocephalus (assembly GCF_002837175.3). Classification (NCBI taxonomy): domain Eukaryota; kingdom Metazoa; phylum Chordata; class Mammalia; order Artiodactyla; family Physeteridae; genus Physeter; species Physeter macrocephalus. The sequence continues at coordinate 28,062,052 of NC_041218.1, forward strand.
AGAAGGCAATGCAGAGAATTGCTGGCAGAATAGCTGTGAAAAGCCCTGATGTGGATGCGTGGTCAGTGGGTGGGCAAAGCACAGTGAGTTAGGGCAGAGTGATGGGGGGTGAAGAAGGAGAACGATCCCTCAGTGTGGCCAGACAACCCAGAACCTTGTGGACCACGCTGGGTCCTGAGCGCATCACATCCCTTCTGTTCCTGTACTGTATCAGCAACACATCGGTTTGCGCATGTCTTGGAGATTATCAAAATGTTTGCCAATGTCCTCAAGACAGTCCTGTCTCTTCATTAATGTCCAGAGATGCTAACTGACGTGCCCAAGTTTGCATAGTTTAAAATTAATCCTAAGAACCAAGGTTAGAACTCAAGGCTGGTGACTCTAAACCTGAGCCCCTTTCCATCACATCATAGAAAATATTTTATTAGATGATATATTATATTGTATGCAGCTAAGTAAAGTTCTGATAAATCTAGAATCACTTGTCTAAGTTTTATGACAGTACAAAGATGTCAGGAGCACTTTGTGATTTGTTGTTTGTTTTTGTAAGAATAATAGAATCAAAAGATAGAAAGGCAGAATTTTCAGGCCATATAGTGGTAGCTAGGGAGAACTGCCTAGATGAAAGGAAGCTATGAAGATAGATCTTTGTTCAGAGCCGGAGGGACCTTATTTACTCAGTAACTGCTTCTAAGAGGAAATGAACACCTACACTCCCTAGGACTAAATGTAAAGAAAAGAGAGGCTTCTCACTACCCAAATTCCACTGAAGTAAAGAAAAGAGCTTTGGTTTGTCAAACAAAGGTTCCGAGGAAGCTGTGGGAGCTCTGAGAAAGCAGCCAACATAACAGGAAGGTCTTTGCCCTGCTCTAAGACCTCACTCTCCGTGTATCCAGCCGAGAGAAAAGCTGTGCCTGCCAAAGTTGCCTCCACGTGGCTCACCCAGGAGCATGTTCGCTGGCCTCCATTTTGCTGGTGGGCCCAGATCACAGCCGCCACTTCCCCACAGTGACACCCCCAAGGAATCTACAGAGTGCCTGCCTGGTAGAAAAGATTGGTGGTAGACATGAGACACATAGTAATTTATCCTTCTTGTCACTTTTCCTAGTAGTCCAGACTGGATAGATTGTAGCAGCTATCACCACAAAATGATTCAGAGAGAAATATTCCCTATAGATATGAAATTGGGACACATACTATGTATTTAAATAAGTAAACCACTAACTAGATAGAACTAAATGCCAGGAAAAGTAGCATCTGATGACCTGCTGAAAATGTCAGTTCTTTCATATTTTTCTTCCTCTGTATCCTGAATTTACAATAATATAGTACATACATATTTCAGAGAATAGAAGCCAAATTGTTTTGAATTTGGACGAGCATCTCAATTCCTTGAACACAATCGAGGGTTTTATAAATTCATGATTATCTCATTTGGTCAGTATTATTAAAAAACAAAATATCAAAAAGTGAATTTCTATATCACTAAAAGCAAAAACTTTTAATGTCAAAATGTATATTCCCCTATTTTCACATTTACCACCCTTTAGTATATTTTCCCTGTCCCTCAAGGCAGGCTCCCCATGGCCCTTTATTTCTCAGATCCCTTATCTATCTATCTTCTTGTTGAATAGATTCCACCTTCTAAAAGTTCACGTTTAGCTTTGATTCCTCTTTTTCCTTCCCACTGTTGGCATCAGAGTTTATTACATATCACCTGAATTACTGCAAAATGTTTTGAACACTTCTCAGGGTTGCCTGCTTCCAACACATCGTTAACTCTATTGCCAGATGAGGTGCCATCTGTCATGACAACCCAGCACCTTGGGGCCAGGCTTACTATGCTTGGTGAATTTCCAACATTATGGAATCCACTTCCTAAGGTAGAAGTCAGAAATCAACCTTTCTGGCTGCTTGGTAGCCAAGGCACAGGCGTGAGCCCCGGGCTCTGTGAATTAGGCTCACCCATGCCACACATCTGGATTCCAAAGTAGGTAAATGGAGGAAGAGGCTCCGTGTGAATTCCATTTCACTGGCAAATGTGGCCGGAAGTCTGCAGCATCCCTTGGCAGCAGCGTCCCAGGTGGCCATCTCGTGGGGAGCCAGACCTGAGTGCGATGCAGGGTGTCATTCTTCAAAGTACCTTTGAGCCTAGTTTTCTTCAGCTCTCCCAGGCGTCCCATGCATCATCCAGTACCGTCAGTAAAGTCAGCTGATTCTTCTTGTCTCTAATGACCCCAGAGTAATCTTTCTGAAAAAATAAACCTGATCATTTCACTCCCCTACTTAAACTTCTTCTGGGCTCCCTACAGCCTGCAGAATAAAGTCCAGACTCTTTAACCTGGCATCCATCACCATTTAGGTTCCATCCACTTCTCCTTCCTCTTGCCCTTCATTTCTTCCTGCACAGACACTATGATCCAGGCACCCCAAACAACATGCAGGACCCTCTATGTGCCATCGTATTTAGTACTATCCCCTTTGCTTGGGATGAGGTAGAGACCTCTGTCTGTCCAGGGAACACCACTGTACACATTGCAGAAATGATTTGTGTGGACAGTCCTCACCCATCCAGACTGCATGTCTCTCCACGACAAAAACTATATGCTATTCATCCTCATATCCCCACTCCTAGCACAGTCCCTGTACTTGATATGAACCTTATACATGGTAAATGAATAGATCAATGAATGAGTGAATTTACCTAGTCTTTTTAATTCACCAGTGTCATCTCTTTCAGTACCCCACTCACACCCTGATTACTCCAGACAAGTGCTTCCTTAAGCCTCTCTAATACCAAGGGGACCTGACATCACTATTCCTTGTCAGCAAACTCCTTCCTCCAGATGTTCTTTGGAAACATTTACATAGTTAACAAGGCTGCGTCAGTTATCTCCTTCTTACGAAGCATTTCTGTCCTCCCTCCTTATCCCCCAGTATGTTTGATCACTCGCTCTTTTGATCAGTCTCTAAAATAGTTTCTTGCCTTTGTTCACACAGTCTGTTTTTCTTTACTATGCAGCATGTGACCATGTCCTCTTGATCCTTCTATCTCCAGCACTGGCCAAAACACCTGGTAAATGAAAGAAGCTTAATAAAAGTATGATAAATTCCTTGAATTTTGCTACCACGTTTTCAAATGAAAAATAGTATTTTGGGCCTTTCTTTTCTTTTTTCTTTTCTTTTTGGTCTTCTGATATCTCTTTATTTCCTCTTGCCCCTTCTCTACTTACTCTTTCACTAAAAGGAAAGGTTTCCAAAGAAAGTGAGATTTAATATTTAGTTTTAGGGATGGATTTAGTTGATGGATGGATGGATGGAGAGACAGATAGATAGGTAGATAGACTGACAGGATAACATAATAGAAAAAAATCAAGCTACTTTAAAAATTACAAGGGGCTAAAAGGAGAAATTAAAACAAGCAGTTGAGAAATGAGACGTAATGAGAGAATTCAACCAGTTAAAATGTTTTAAAAATGGAAGCCCCTCTTATAATTGATCCTGAATGATGTAGCCAGAATTGATATTCTTAAATGCTTATCTTCTTAAGATATTTTTATGCTTCAAATCTTCCAGAGCCCCAAATCTTAGTATAACCTGTAGAGTCTAAGTGTAACCTCACTCGGCCTTTCTTCGAGCCTGGAGAGCTGATAAGAGGAGGAGCCTTTTAAGGCAAGATGAGCAAGCACATGGAGGCTGTTTTTATTGTTGACTATGCCCTATAAGCAAGATATTTGGGATCTGACTAAAGGACCAGGAGAATTGAAATAATGGAAAAGGAAGGGGAGCTGTTGGTAGAGATGGAAACAAACAATCCTATTAGCCACACACGGAAAGTGAGAGAAGGTATGGGTGAAATGTAGCCACCAAAGAGCTGGATGGGAAGGAACCCAAACTGAAATATGAGTTCAGTATTTTGCAGAACTTTGTGGTGAATGGCCATCTACTTGGTCATTGGTGAAAGGGAAAGAAGTAAGGGCTCGCAGCCACTTGAAGACTTTCAACAGACCTCAGAGGAGGTCAACTTGGAAGGCAGTGGACAGAGAGCTGAGAGAGAGCAGAGAGTCACCTGTTGTTAGAAGGCAGTTACAGTTCTAACAGCACATAAGATGAACTAAGGAATGCCACCAGAGGAAAGGAGAAAGCTGTAAAGTGTGTTAGAAATGACAAAGGAAATAACACAAGATGAAGTTAAAGCAACAGAAATGCACACAACAGATACAGGGTTTCTTTGGTTTTTTGTTTTTGCCTGTCTACTAACTGCTTCTGATTTTGTTTGATTGTTTGTTTTTTCCAATAACTATATTTTTTAACATCTTTATTGGAGTATAATTGTTTTACAATGGTGTGTTAGTTTCTGCTGTATAACAAAGTGAATCAGCTATATGTATACATATATCCCCATATCCCCTCCCTCTTGCGTCTCCCTCCCACCCTCCCTATCCCACCCCTCTAGGTGGTCACAAAGCACCGAGCTGA
>NC_041218.1:28067367-28068965 GCF_002837175.3 Physeter macrocephalus
CATTTGTTTATTTTTCTTTTTATTTCCATTTCTCTAGGAGGTGTGTCAAAAAGGATCTTGCTGTGATTTATGTCATAGAGTGTTCTGCCTATGTTTTCCTCTAAGAGTTTGATAGTGTCTGGCCTTACATTTAGGTCTTTAATCCATTTTGAGTTTATTTTTGTGTATGGTGTTAGAGTGTGTTCTAATTTCATTCTTTTACGTGTAGCTATCCAGTTTCAAAACACCACTTATTGAGGAGGCTGTCTTTTCTCCATTGTATATTCTTGCCTCCTTTACCAAAGATAACACGGCCATATGTGTGTGGGTTTATGTCTGGGCTTTCTATCCTGTTCCATTGATCCATATTTCTGTTTTTGTGCCAGTACCATACTGTCTTGCTGACTGTAGCTTTCTAGTATAGTCTGAAGTCAGGGAGCCTGAGTCCTCCAATTCCGTTTTTCTTTCTCAAGATTGCTTTGGCTATTCGGGGTCTTTTGTGTTTCCATACAAATTGTGAAATTTTTTGTTCTAGTTCTGTGAAAAATGCCATTGGTAGTTAGATAGGAATTGCACTGAATCTGTAGATTGCTTTGGGGAGTACAGTCAAATTCACAATGTTGACTCTTCCAATCCAAGAACAATCTCCAACAATTTCTTTCATCAGTTTCTTATAGTTTTCTGCATACAGGTCTATTGTCTCCTTAGTAGGTTTGTTCCTAGGTATTTTAGTCTTTTCGTTGCAATGGTAAATGGGAGTGTTTCCTTAATTTCTCTTTCAGATTTTTCATCATTAGTGTATAGGAATGCAAGAGATTTCTGTGCATTAATTTTGTAACCTGCTACTTTACCACATTCATTGATTAGCTCTAGTAGTTTTCTGGTAGCATCTTTAGGATTCTCTATTTATAGTAACATGTCATCTGCAAACAGTGACAGCTTTACTTCTTTTCCAATTTGGATTCCTTTTATTTCTTTTTCTTCTCTGATTGCTCTGGCTAAAACTTCTAAAACTATGTTGAATACTAGTGGTAAGAGTGGGCAACCTTGTCTTCTTCCTGATATTAGTGGAAATGGTTTCAGTTTTTCACCATTGAGGAGGATGTTGGCTGTGGGTTTGTCATATATGGCCTTTATTATGTTGAGGAGCATAAATATTTACAATTGTTATATCTTCTTCTTGGATTGATCCCTTGACCATTATGTAGTGTCCTTCTCTGTCTCTTGTAATAGTCTTCAGTTTAAAGTGTATTTTGTCTGATATGAGAATTGCTACTCCAGCTTTCTTTTGATTTCCATTTGCATGGAATATCTTTTTCCATCCTCTCACTTTCAGTCTGTATGTGACCCTAAGTCTGAAGTGTGTCTCTTGTAGAAAGCATATATATGGGTCTTGTTTTTGTATCCATTCAGCCAGTCTGTGTCTTTTGGTGGGAGCATTTAATCCATTTACATTTAAGGTAATTATCGATATGTATGTTCCTATTACCATTTACTTGTTTCGGGTTTGTTCTTGTAGGTCTTTTCCTTCTCTTGTGTTTCTTGCCTAGAGAAGTTCCTTTAGCATTTGTTGTAAAGCTGGTTTGGTGGTGCTGAACTCTCTCAGCTTTTGCTTGTCT
>NC_041218.1:28076301-28077281 GCF_002837175.3 Physeter macrocephalus
GATGATCTGTCCATTGGTGTAAGTGAGGTGTTAATGTCCACCACTATTATTGTGTTACTGTCGATTTCCTCATTTAGAGCTGTTAGCAGTTGCCTTATGTATTGAGGTGCTCCTATGTTGGGTGCATAAATATTTACAATTGTTATATCTTCTTCTTGGATTGATCCCTTGACCATTATGTAGTGTCCTTCTCTGTCTCTTGTAATAGTCTTCAGTTTAAAGTGTATTTTGTCTGATATGAGAATTGCTACTCCAGCTTTCTTTTGATTTCCATTTGCATGGAATATCTTTTTCCATCCTCTCACTTTCAGTCTGTATGTGACCCTAAGTCTGAAGTGTGTCTCTTGTAGAAAGCATATATATGGGTCTTGTTTTTGTATCCATTCAGCCAGTCTAGGCCTTTTGGTTGGAGCATTTAATCCACTTACATTTAAAGTAGTTATCGATATGTATGTTCTTATTACCATTTTCTTAATTGTTTGGGGTTTGTTATTGTAGGTCTTTTCCTTCTCTTGTGTTTCCTGCCTAGAGAAGTTCTTTTAGCATTTGTTGTAAAGCTGGTTTGGTAGTGCTGAATTCTCTTAGCTTTTGCTTGTCTGTAAAGTTTTTAATTTCTCCATCGAACCTGATTCAGATCCTTGCTGGGTAGAGTAATCTTGGTTGAAGGTTTTTCCCTTTCATCACTTTAAATATGTCCTGGCACTCCCTTCTGGCTTGGAGAGTTTCTGCTGAAAGATCAGATGTTAACCTTATGGGGATTCCCTTGTACGTTATTTGTTGCTTTTCCCTTGCTGCTTTTAATAGTTTTTCTATCTAACTTTTGATAGTTTGATTAATGTGTCTTGGCGTATTTCTCCTTAGATTTATCCTGTATGGAAATGTCTGTGCTTCCTGGACTTGATTAACTATTTCCTTTCCCATGTTAGGGAAGTTATTAACTATAATCTCTTCAAATATTTTCTCAGTCCCTTTCTTTTTCT
>NC_041218.1:28077693-28125993 GCF_002837175.3 Physeter macrocephalus
CATTTGTTAGGTCTGGTTGGTTTTTGCCTTGCTCCTTCATCTGCTGTGTATTTCTCTGTCTTCTCATTTTGCTTAACTTATGGTGTTTGGGGTCTCCTTTTCGCAGGCTGCAGGTTTGTAGTTCGCATTGTTTTTGGTGTCTGCCCACAGTGGCTAAGGTTGGTTCAGTGGGTTGTGTAGGCTTCCTGGTGCAGGGGTCTGGTGCCTGTGTTCTGGTGGATGAGGCTGGATCTTGCTTTCTGGTGGGCAGGACCATGTCCAGTGGTGTGTTTTGGGGGTGTCTGTGAAGTTATTATGACTTTAGGCAGCCTCTCTGCTAATGAATGGGGTTGTGTTACTGTCTTGCTAGTTGTTTGGCATGGGGTGTCCAGCACTGGAGCTTGCTGGTCGTTGAGTGGAATTGAGTCTCAGTGTTGAGATGGAGATCTCTGACAGAGCTTTGGCCGTTTGATATTACGTGGGGCTGGGAGGTTTCTGGTGGACCAATATCCTGAATTCGTCTCTCCCGCCTCGGAGGCTCAGGCCTGACACTTGGCTGGAGCACCAAGATCCTGCCAGCCACACAGCTTCTGTCCTGAAGGAATAAGTTCAAGAAGGCAGGGGAGCACTTGGCCCACAGTTTTCTCTTGCTGTTGCCTGACTCCTTATAAACACATCTGGTTCTACAAGAATGAAGTCACTGACCTTCAACACACTCTTCCTTCAGCATATAAAAGAAGGGTTGATCCACAGCTAGGGTGTTCATCAAGACTCTTCCCCAGCACTGGCATCACACTGGACTTGTTTTGCCCACTGAGCAGCAAGCCAAAACAATGAGAGGCCGAGGTTTGCAGCAAAAAGAGGGCTTATTCACAAAGCAGCCAAGACAGGGCAGGAGACGAAAGGAAAGAAGAACAAATCTCAAATTCATATTCTGGAAGGTAAGGGGCTAGGGGTATTTATGGGCTAAAGAAGCAGGATCGTCTGAGGTGTGAGGAACATGGGGAACGAGGGGGAAGGGGACTGGGAGTAAGGAAAAGCCACTTTAAAAAAATTGAAGTATAGTTAATTTACAATGTTGTGTTAGCTTCATGTGTACAGCACAGTGATTCAGTTATCCATATATATATATATATATATCTTTTTTTCAGATTCTTTTCCATTATAAGTTATTGTAAGACATTGAATATAGTTCCCTGGGCTATATAGTAGGTCTTTGTTGTTTATCTATCTTATGCGTAGTAGTGTGTGTAGGTTAATCTCATATTCCTAATTTATCTCCTACCCCATCCCCTCTGGTAACCATAAGTTTGTATGTCTATGAGTCTATTTCTGCTTTGTAAATAAGTTCAATTTTATCACTTATTTATTTATTTTTATTTATTTTTTTATTTTTTGGGGTACACAGGCCTCTCACTGTCGTGGCCTCTCCCATTGCGGAGCACAGGCTCTGGACACACAGGCTCAGCGGCCATGGCTCACGGGCCCAGCCGCTCCGTGGCATGTATCACTTTTTTAGATTCCACATATAAGTGATATCATATGCTATTTGTCTTTTTCTGTCTGACTTACTTCACTTTATATGATAATCTCTAGGTCCATCCATGTTGCTTCAAATGGCATTATTTCATTATTTTTTATGGCTGAGTAATATTGCATTGTATATTATACCACATCTTCTTTATCCATTCATCCATTTATCCGTTGGTAGCTTCCATGTCTTGGCTATTGTAAATAGTGCTGCAATGAACATTGGGGTGCATGCAGATATAGGGTTTTTCTTTTTTAGCACTTTTTAAAAAGTATTAAATCTAGCTGATCATTTACTGGTCTTTCATGCCTCTATCTTTCCATTGGAGGCACCACCCATCATATGCCAAAGTAGTTGGTGCCCATAGCACCCATTTCCTTGGGATGCTGAGTTGTCTGCCACTGGTCCTTCTAGCAGAAGCCTCACTAACATGTGCCAGGGCTCACTGCCAGGTGCCCTCAGCCTGGTTGCACATTGGCATGAGATCAGAGGGCCTTGCAGCAAACCACCCAATGCAGGGCTTATTGGGTTTTCAATTTCTACCCTGGTATTTTTGCAGAATTCTAAAGAAATCTCCCAAAGAGTTCATTTGGGCATCTGCAAAGATTTCAGTCTGAAATTATTTGAGTTGACTGATTCTACAGCTGGGATTTCAGTCTGTTTTCTCCCTTTCTCTCCCTGTTCCCTTTTTTCTTTCTTTTAAGTTGAGGGACTTGGGCACTGCTGTTTCCTCTCTCTAAAGCTGCTGGTGGCACGGGGATTTCATAGATCACCTCACTCAGATTCTCTGGTAGGAACTAGTTTCAAAGCACTGACCCTCATCTATAATCACATTCACTGGCTGTCTGAGTCTAACTCCTTGAAGTGGCAGAATCCTACTGATGCTGTGATAAATACTGACCTTCTGGAAAGGAACACTGTATTTCAGGTCCTGGATCATCAAGAAGAAATGGTCAGAATGGCAATCTTTGGACAAAGTCATCATTGCAATCTTTTTCCCTACAAAAAGGAGATTATTTTAATATAATTTTAATGTACATAATTTATAAGTACGGAGTGGGCACAGGATACACTGTCAGACTGTTTGTGTGTTATGTTATAATGGGATGTTAAATTACAGTGAAATGCAGAGGTGAGACAAGCATTGTGTTAGCGTGACCATGGCTTAAGCCAGCTTTCATCCATGAAAGTTCAGTTGCTCACCTAAGATTCAAACGTCCAACTTCAGTTTGGCTTCTATAGCATATAGTTAACTCACCTTAATGTTGCAATAATAAATGCATCTAGAAGTGCATCCCCAAGCATAACTCATGGGAGGTTCATTTTATATTCCAGAGATTGCTTAGCTACAATGTACAATAAACAGTGCTCCTTTTCGGATACGAGGATGCTTTGACCCTCAATTAGACATGGCTTTGACGGGTTTCTTTCTTAATTAATGGCGCGGATTTGTGCTGTGAGGCATCCATGCTTCCTGGATGTGTAGCTGGCTAGGTTTAGATTGATCCTATGCCATGGGTTACAGGACAGAATTTTGGTTGGAAGAATCACAGACAGGATCACACTCATGCCTTTAACTCTATTAAAGTCATATTGAATCAGTTGCAAACATTTAAATATCAGGACATTTCACATAAAAGAATATGTTTCTGACATTTTTTTTTTGAAACATCAAAAAAAGAAATCAGACAACTTGGGAACTGTTGTGCCTCATGCCATCTGGTTCTGAGGATGGCTGCCTCTTTCAATGGGCCATCTACTTTCACTTTTACCGAGGTCCCCAGCCTGCTTTTCCCTTTCATATCTGACAGTCTGGTGTCTGAAAGCATTGGGTTTGCAATCCCTGCTTTATTTGTTATCCATGGAAGGACAGTGGCCTTAATTAAATTACTTCCCTCCAGTGGTCCTCTCTGATGGAGGAGGAATGAATTTCCCTGTTACTTTCACCAAAAAGGCATTTTATTCTCTTAATGGGATTAAGCCCTGTGGCCTGTGAATTAGCAAGTCTATCAGGACCAGAGAAGATCCGTCTCTAACAGACATTCTTGTAACTCAACTAATTTTTGACACTCAGAAAACAGATTTCTTTAAATGTTTAAAATTTTTAGTAAAATTATCTGTAAGCTCTCAGGATTTATAAAAGTCCTCTATACCATGAGCCAGTCTGCTCATGCCAGCCTCCATTCCTTTTGCCGTGTCATTCCCTCTAAGCAGGACACTCTCCCCAGGCCCTCTAAATATTCCAAATCTTTCCTTTTAGACCCAGTTTTATTCTCAGTTTCTGCCCTGGCTAAGGGGACCACATGATGCAATTTGTCTGTGATAGTACCAGAGGAATTATTAACAGCATTTTTTTTATTCTCAAAACTCTCCAGGTTTGAGTCCTACGCTTGGCTACCTCAACGATATCTGTGTTTGTGATCACCATAACACAGAAGTGTCCATGTTCTAGAGTTTAGCAGTTACAATTTTCTTATCGAATAGCAGACTTCTTTGAGTAAAAGATTTCTTTTTATCAACATCAAATTTAATGGACACCTCTGACTACCTCCTTCATAAGACAAACTTCTTTTGAATACAATAGATTATCTCTTATTTGTTTAGTTTAGCACTTCCCAAAATGTGGTTCAGGGACCCCTGTGGGTCTCTAGGACCCTTTCAGAGGGTCTGCCAGGTCAAACTATTTTAATAATAAGACAAAGACATTATTTGCCTAATTCTCTCATTCTTTCACAAGTACACAGTGGAGTTTTACCTTTTCTTAAATTGAGATATAATTCACATGCTATAATGTTCACTCTTTTTTTTTTTTTTTTTTTTTTTTTTTTTTTTTTTTTTGTGGTACGCGGGCCTACGTGGGATCCTCCCGGACCGGGGCACGAACTCGCGTCCCCTGCGTCGGCAGGCGGACTCTCAACCACTGCGCCACCAGGGAAGCCCTATAATGTTCACTCTTAATGAACATTATATTATATACCATTCAGTGGTTTTTAGTATATTCACAAAGTTGTGCAAACATCACGATTGTCTAATTCCAGAATATTTTCATAACCAAAAAGAAACCCCATAGCCATTAGCAGTTAATCCCCATTGTGCCCCTTTCCCCAACCCCTGGCAACTACTGATCTACCTTCTGTTTCTGTGGATTTACCTATCCTGAGCATTTTATACATATGTTATTATGCCATATGTGTACTTTTGTGTTTGGCTTCTTTTATCTGGTATAATGTTTTCAAGGTTCATCCATTTTGTAGCATGTATCAGAATTTCACTCCTTTTTATGGCTGAATAATATTCCATTGTATGGATATACCACATTTTGTTTATCCATTCATCATTAAAGGACAGTTGGGTTGTTTCCATTTTTCAAAGATATTATGAAAAATGCTGCTGTAAACATTCATGTATAAGTTTTTGTGTGCAGACATGTTTTCATTTTTTCTTGGGTATATACCTAAATGTGGAATTGCTGAGTCATATAGTAACCTGGTGTTTAACTTTTTGAGGAACTTCCAGACTGTTTTCCAAAGTGACTGTACGATTCAACGTTCCCATCAACCTTGTATAGGGTTCAATTTCTCTACATCCTTGTCAACACTTGTTATTGTCATCAGTCCTTTTAAATTCTAGACATCCTAGTGGGTATAAAGCAGTCTTCCACTGCGATTTTGATTTGCATTTCTTTGGTGACCGGTGATCTTGAGTATCTTTTCATGTGCACATTTGCCATGTGTGTACCTTCTGTACAGAAGTGCTTATTCAAATCCTTTGCTCAGTTTTAAAAAATTGTTATTTATGTTATTTGTGTTATTATATCTTTTTATTGTTGAGTTGTAATCATTTTTATATATTCTGGTTACTAGACTCTTACCAGATATATGATTTGCAAATATTTTCTCCCATTCTGTGGGTTGTCTTTTCACTTTCTTGGAGCACGAGAGTTTTTAATTTTGATGAAGTTCAATTTTTCTAGTTTTACTTTGGTCACTTGTGTTTTTGGTATCATATCTAAAATAACCAAGGCCAGGGGTGTGGGGGGCTCGGTGAAATGGGGAAAGGTGGTCAAAAGGTACAAACTGCCAGTAAAAAATAAATAAGTCATGGGGATGTAATGTACAGCACAGTAACTATAGTTAATTGCGTATTTGAAAGTTTCTAAGAGAGTAAATCTTAAAAGTTCTCACCACACACACACAAATTTGCAACCATCCATGGTGATGGATGTTAACTAGACTTATCGTGGTGATCATTTTTCAACATGTACAAATATCAAATGATTAAGTTATACACATGAAACTAAATAAGTCAATTATATATAAAAAACTATATTAAAGCCAACAACAACAAAAACAAACAACCAACCAATGGCAAATCCAAGGTAACAGATATTTAAACCTATGTTTCTTCTAAGAGTTTTATAGTTTTGATTCTTACAGTTAGTTCTCTGATCCATTTTGAGTTAATTTTTGTATATAGTGTGAGGCACTATTTCATTTTTCTGCATGCAGATATTCAGTTGTCCCAGCATTATCCATTCATCATTAAAGGACAGTTGGGTTGTTTCCATTTTTCAAAGATATTATGAAAAATGCTGCTGTAAACATTCATGTATAAGTTTTTGTGTGCAGACATGTTTTCATTTTTTCTTGGGTATATACCTAAATGTGGAATTGCTGAGTCATATAGTAACCTGGTGTTTAACTTTTTGAGGAACTTCCAGACTGTTTTCCAAAGTGACTGTACGATTCAACGTTCCCATCAACCTTGTATAGGGTTCAATTTCTCTACATCCTTGTCAACACTTGTTATTGTCATCAGTCCTTTTAAATTCTAGACATCCTAGTGGGTATAAAGCAGTCTTCCACTGCGATTTTGATTTGCATTTCTTTGGTGACCGGTGATCTTGAGTATCTTTTCATGTGCACATTTGCCATGTGTGTACCTTCTGTACAGAAGTGCTTATTCAAATCCTTTGCTCAGTTTTAAAAAATTGTTATTTATGTTATTTGTGTTATTATATCTTTTTATTGTTGAGTTGTAATCATTTTTATATATTCTGGTTACTAGACTCTTACCAGATATATGATTTGCAAATATTTTCTCCCATTCTGTGGGTTGTCTTTTCACTTTCTTGGAGCACGAGAGTTTTTAATTTTGATGAAGTTCAATTTTTCTAGTTTTACTTTGGTCACTTGTGTTTTTGGTATCATATCTAAAATAACCAAGGCCAGGGGTGTGGGGGGCTCGGTGAAATGGGGAAAGGTGGTCAAAAGGTACAAACTGCCAGTAAAAAATAAATAAGTCATGGGGATGTAATGTACAGCACAGTAACTATAGTTAATTGCGTATTTGAAAGTTTCTAAGAGAGTAAATCTTAAAAGTTCTCACCACACACACACAAATTTGCAACCATCCATGGTGATGGATGTTAACTAGACTTATCGTGGTGATCATTTTTCAACATGTACAAATATCAAATGATTAAGTTATACACATGAAACTAAATAAGTCAATTATATATAAAAAACTATATTAAAGCCAACAACAACAAAAACAAACAACCAACCAATGGCAAATCCAAGGTAACAGATATTTAAACCTATGTTTCTTCTAAGAGTTTTATAGTTTTGATTCTTACAGTTAGTTCTCTGATCCATTTTGAGTTAATTTTTGTATATAGTGTGAGGCACTATTTCATTTTTCTGCATGCAGATATTCAGTTGTCCCAGCACTATTTATTGAAAAGACTCTTCTTTCCCCATTGGAGTGTCTTGGTACCTTATCATAGTAGTTTTACTTTTTATTTTATTTTATTTATTTTTTTTATTTTTTAAAATATAATTTTTAAAGGTTACACTCCATTTACAGTTATTACAAAATATATTCCCTGTGTTGTACAATACATCCTTGTAACCTATCTTACACCCAATAGTTTGTACCTCCTACTCCCCCATCCCTATGTTGCCCCCCTCTGCCCCACTGGCAATCACTAGTTCGTTCTCTGTATCTGTGAGTTGGCTTCTTGCTTGTTATATTCACTAGTTTGTCATATATTTTAGATTCCACATATAAGTGATATCATACAGTATTTGTCTTTCTCTGTCTGACTTATTTCACTTAGCATAATGCCCTCCAAGTCCATCCATGTTGCTGCAAATGGCAAAATGTTGTTCTTTTTTATGGCTGAGTAGTATTGCATTGTTTATATATGCCATCTTCTTTACCCATCCTCTGTAGATGGACACTTGGGTTGTTTTCATATCTTGACAATTGTAAATAATGCTGCTATGAGCATTGGGGTGCATGTGTCTTTTTGAATTAGTGTTTTTGTTTTCTCATATGTATACCCAGGAGTGGAATTTCTGGGTCATATGGTAGTTCTATTTTTAGAGAGTAGTTTTACTTGTGCCTGATTTTTTCTTGTTTCTAAGTTAGTCTTGACCAGTTGCTCCTTTCACCCAAGTTCAAAGTGCACATTCCCAGACCAAGCACGGGCTGCTAGATAATTAGTGAAAACATACAACAAAGCAGTCAATCCTGAGGAACAGTTCCCTCAATGTCTATGAAAACATCTTCCAAGATGCGTGATCATAGCAAGTCCTTGGGTCTATGAGAAGGTGAATAATTCTGTGTAAAATTATCTTAAAGTTTCCTTTATATTATGTAGAGTGGATTTCTTGAGGTTATATAACAATAGGTTGTGCTAAAACCTATTTTAGGTAGCAAATCTCTTGACTACTTATTTGGATTGAGTTTGGATAGTTTCTTTTATTTTGTAATAGTATTTTTCATTTTTAGGAGAAACATAGCCTCAAAAGTTAGAAATCTCTAGACTTTTCTAGAAATTTTTGAGACTTCTACATTTTTGGAAAGGAAAATTTTAATGTGTGTTCCGAAAAGAAGTTCTTTGACTATAACTCAGGCCTGGAGATATAGAATTTAATAGCTGGAAGAGATGTGAGATCATATGATATAAATCCTTGATTTTTAAAGGGTGAATAATGAAGCCTACAAAAGGTAAATTTATTTATCTGGAGGCTGCCCACAGAGAAGCTGTTAGGCAATGAGGAAAGATGGTCGGAGGCTATAGCCACTGTCACAGAAGAGTTGAAAAATGGAAGGAACTTTCAAACTTGTAGTAACCATGCAGGTACAATATTTAGTAAACAACTGGAGTGCTTCTCTCAATATGAAAGAGTTGATCTATCAGCTGTCATAATGATACATTAACTAAGCCAACAGGACCTAGAGAGCAAGGTTAAGACGACAAGAGTTACCATGAAGCTGTCAGATCGAGAGAGTGTTACAAGAGATGAAAATCAAGCACTAGTCTTTTATGCAAGTATGGATAGGGGAATAGCAGACAGCTGCCTTGAATCTTTTAGATATGGAAAGAATCTTGAAGTTGAGAGAGATTAAACTGACCATTGAACAACAAATTTTCTATACAGCCAAACCTTAGAATAATGCTCCAAGTTGCATAAAAATCAGATGCAGAGGCTTGAACATGTAAGAGAATACGGGTTTTAGGGGGGAAGAGATGGCAGATAATTTGTTGGGAAACTGCTTTACAGAAAACATCAAAGGTGAAACAGGGCAGTGCAGAAGGATGAAGATGAAGACACAGACCGGCATTATACTCTGTGGGGCCTTTCAAATTATGTATGGATACTAGGCATTTTTTTTTTCCATAATGGAGAGGCATTGATATGTCCAAACAGGAAAGTAATGTGGTCAGATTCATTTGGGAAGAGCTTTTTGGTGGCACTGTGGAGGATGTATGATTGGGGAAGTTTTTAGGAATGGAGACATAGACCAGTTAGGAGGCCAGTAATCGTAGGGGATGGCGAGAGCCTGAACAAAGAGCCGTGGTCTTGGAGATGAGGGAGACGAGAAATTTGAGAGCATTGCAGTGGTAAAGTGAAGAGACCTCGATGATGGATGCAGTGGGGAGGTGGGGATGAGAAGACAGAGTCAACATAATGTTCAGATCGCTGGTTGATGGGGGCGGGGAGCCTTCCTGATGCCATGACAGAGTGACTCCACATTCTAGTTTGCCTGGGACTCTCCTAATTTTAGTACCGCAAGTCTCATGTCCCAGAAAACTCTCAGTCCTGGGAAAACTGGTACAATTTTTCGCCCTAGTCACGAGCCTGATATGTTGGCTCCTGAGGTCACCACACCAGGCACCTTCATGGCCACTAAGCTGCCACCCCCCCCAATCTCTGCCAAGTTTTATAAATTAATGTATTTGCATCCCGCTTTCAGTTCCTGATCCAAGAACAAATTACTCATCTGGGCAGGACAGCTGGCTCAACATAAGAGCAATTGACCAGGGTGCTCTGTAGACCCCTCCTTTCAGTGGCTGCACTCCGTTTCCCACATTCCCAATAGCAAACAAGACAGGCTACTCAGAAATGACCCTAGCCCCTGTGTCTTTAGATAGGCTCACTTTTGGAGC
The DNA here is from genome assembly GCF_002837175.3 of Physeter macrocephalus. Classification (NCBI taxonomy): domain Eukaryota; kingdom Metazoa; phylum Chordata; class Mammalia; order Artiodactyla; family Physeteridae; genus Physeter; species Physeter macrocephalus. The sequence goes on from NC_041218.1 coordinate 28,087,665, forward strand.
CCTGTGCTCTGTGCCTTCCTCACTAGTTGGCATCCAAGTATGCTGTTCCATATGAAGTCAGAACTCGTGGTGAGTTGGGTGAAAAGAGCACAAGCTTTGGAATCAAACAAATCTGGATCTGGACTTGGTTTGAGTGACCTTAGGCAAGTTACTTAACCTCCTGAAGCCTCATCCGTAAAAATGAGATTGCCATTGGAAATCAAGGGTATGACAAAATACTAGCCATCAGTAATTTGATTTTTCTTTCCTTGGGTCTTTATAATTTCAGGGGATGCCTCCTTCCCCTGAGGGGAGCGTTTGAGGTCCTTCCACTCTTTCAGCCTTGCTGCTTCCCGGTTCAGGTTTTCTATTTCCCCAGCAGACTCTGCCAAGATGCTGAGTGGCTGGTGCTGAATCTGCCTGGGAGGTAACATCCCTACAGGAGAAAAGAAAGGAAAGAATGGCCTGGAGGAAATATGCTAGTGGTTTCCAGTACTATTATGTTCACACTAACTCCACAGGTGATTTCCTGGTTGACTGTTTATAGAGTCACACATGGGTATTCATACATACTTAATACTGACAACATTTCCTTTCTAGAAAAAAATGAACATTTCTAATTTTTAAATAATGATTGATGGATAATCCTTCTTTGTCTGGAGAAATCAATGCCACAATAAGTATAATAACTAACATTTCTTATCTAGACAAATGCATATCTTGAAGTATAGAAGAAGAATTGGTTTGTGAAGTTGAAAGTAACTTATGCCTTAGAGAAAACTGTTTATGTCCTTGTTGGCATTTTTGCCAGCCAGGGAGTGGAAAGGTGAACATAATCATATGTGTAATCTACGTTTCTGGGAAGGTAGATTTCAAAAATTTTATAGGGAATGTGAATTTGTGCTCAAAGACAGGAAAATGCCATCCTGATTGTCAACAGGGCAAACGTCATTGCTATTAACTATGTATATCAGAGAGTGAGGTGTCTGCCTAGAAAGGGAGATGATTCAGTAGGCCTGAGTTAATGATAGTATCCAAAAGCTACTTTCTAATGCGAGAGTGTCAACTTGAAGGGAGGTACTTGGAGAAGGGAGCTTGCTGAATACATTATCAATGATTTCGAATAAAAATGGGGTGGACACTCATTAAATAAATATGTGTATAGCATGCATGTGATGAATTACAGAAGTCATGGCAATTTAAAGCATGTGTAAAAAATCTAACAAGATGAAAATTAGTAGGGAAAATTTGCCATATTTATTAAGATGACAAGACAGAGATTACTTAGCTATAGCACATAGAAAAATATTTTCAAAGTTTATGGGATAGCAAGCTCAGAATATTTCAGCAATGTCATAGGGCAAATGCAGCTGGAGTTGCTATAGGAACCACATCCAGAACCAGAGAGGTGATAGTCCGGTTCTGCTCCTGTCTGCCAAACAGCATCTGCAATAGAGCATTGAACTCAGGCACCAGCCAGGGATATAGAAAAAGACTAGTCCATGTTCTTAATTTAAGATGGGCTCCCAAGATTGTGAAGAAACTTAAAATCTGAGATGTGAGAAATGGTTGAAGCAAATGGGTAAGGGAAGACTTCAAATATATAAAGGCTGTCATGTGGAAGAGCAGCTTGATTTCCCCCCCAATGATCCCAAAAAGCAGAATTAAAACAGTAGATGGAAGCTACAGGAAGACAAATTTTGGCTCAACTTCCAGGGGAAAAAAAAAATCTAACAGAGAAGAGAGGGGATATTTAAATATAGAATGAGGGATGAGTCATTCAAGAATGGGCTGGGAAAGAATGGGCTTTGGGGCACCGATATTTCCTGGGGGGGCTAGAACAATTTTCCAAACCAGAGATGCTACGATTCTCCAAAAGTAGAGAAAACCACATTAGATCAAGACTCTTGCCGTGAAATTTTATAATTAGTTATTTTAGGGACTGTGAAAATGGAGATTATAATGAAAGATACCAGAGTGCTCAGAATTAACTGCCCTCCCATAGCGCTTGTCTTATGCTCTACGAAGCCACCAGGAGTTCTTGGCTGTATACATGCTGTCTTCCCCATTCGATGGCAAGGTCCCTTGTGAAGAAGGCACAGTATCTTATTCACATCAATGCAATCACTACAAGAGTCTATTTTATTAGCCCTGTTTCTTTTAAAACCTCCCAGAATTCAAACTATTTCTCACGCCTATCATTTTATATCATGTTTATCCAGGCCAAAAGTATAAATTAAGCTGACCCCTCATGGTCTGGCCATTAATGTGGTTTAACTGTACAGTCCTACAAATGAAGAAGAAAATATTGTTCTGAAAATGTACCTCTGTGAGTCTATGGTAAAGGAAATGGACAAAAATGAAAGCATAAATAACTTGTCAGAATAAATGTTGGTATTGTTCTTCATAAGGTTGTAAGTAGTCACGAGGCACACATTTCCTTCCCTTAAACGATGAGTTGCCTCTATAAGCAACCATTTTGAACCGAAAGCCACCAAACCCAAATAGTAACAAAGAAGACAAGTGGTGAAGAGTAGTGAATGCTGTAGCTATGCCAGAAGAAAATTACTGCAAGAGGGTCCCCTGGCTGACTTCCTGTATTCATGTTAATGACACATTGTGAAATATTCCACACTTAGGTAAAAATTATTTCCAAGGAAGATGGGTCAGCTTGACAGTAAGCTGGATTGTGTCAATGCCACTCGCTACACTTAAAATGAAATCACCGTTAGAAACTTTTTCTTTTCATTGTCATCAAGGACAAGAGATGTACTGAGCTCAAATGGACAATATTTTTGGTAGCAAAAATGGTGGGAGAAATACCAATTTTTTTCTGAGGGAGAAAAATGGACCCATTTGGCTATGAGCAACAAAACAGTGAATTCATAGCAGCACCAATATTACCAGGGGAAAACTTTTACCTTTCTAGTTTCTTTAAACTGGTCTCTTGAGCTATACCCAAAACGGTTTCTGATTGCCTAATTGAACCCTGTGAAATCCTTTTGACTCTAGAAAAGAAGTGACCACTTGGATCAGCTGGGACCACAGGGTTGTTCTATGTCATCTATTGCTGTGGATCCTCAGCTTCCTGGAGTCCTAGAGTCATAGCAATCCTCTCAGAGCACCTTAAACTCTGGTCTGCTTTCCCACCCAGGTGCTGACAATAAATGCTACATTTGGGAGTCCTGGTTCATCTCTGCATACCCTGAAAGTTCTCATGAGGAGTCCCAAACTGTCTCCTGGGTGAAAGCTGCTGGAATAGGACTATTTCATAAGGCAACTGGGCAGGCGGGTGAGGGACAAGCAGGGAGTAGGAGCAAACAGAGTTCTAGACATTTTTGAGTAGCTTTATTCAGTTTCCTCTTCTAACAATGTGCTAAGTGTTCCAGAATGTCCTTTCTCTTCCATTCTCCCCAACATCCCCCTCTTCCTTCCTCCATCCCTGAATTTTTCCCTCTCATCCCCCGGAGAGCCCAAGATAAAGACATGGTCAGGCTTGGTCAAGAGAAAACCATCCCGTGCACCCTGGTGGAGGGTGTGACCAGTTGTGTCTGGGCAGGAGTGCTAAGGTGTCCAGGAAGCTGCTGTTCTTGCCAAAAATAGATCTGCCTCTTGTGGAATTTGCTTTGCTTCTCGGTTCATGGGAGTTCAGGTCACCACCTCATAGGACACAGTTCAGTCTTTCTCTGTTCAGTCAGTCATTTACTTCATGGAATTGGAGGAATGATTATTGAAGTTCTGGTTAATAATGAATGATACCAATTTAGGTGTCTAGGGAGTTGCGCATGAATCTGGGGTCTCTAGGGTACATTATCCTACCCTAGGTAATGCCTTTATCCTTTGTTTTAGGAAATGAAAATAAAAACCGATACAGTTCATTGATGGGCCTGGAAATTGCACTACATACACATTATCTGTACATTTCACTTTCGTCAAGAGAATTCATCACCTTAAAGACTAGAACAGTGAGTGGGCTTCCCTGGTGGCGCAGTGGTTGAGAGTCTGCCTGCTGATGCAGGGGATGTGGGTTCGTGCCCCGGTCCGGGAAGATCCCACATGCCGCGGAGATGGCCGCTGAGCCTGCGCGTCCGGAGCCTGTGCTCCGCAACGGGAGAGGCCACAACAGTGAGAGGCCCGCGTACCGCAAAAAAAACAGAACAAAAAGAATAGAACAGTGAGCATGAAGAAATCGAAAATATTAAAAAGCGCCAAAGTAAATGACTACTGGATGCTAATTACGAGGGAAAAAAATGATCTTAGTTTTCACAGTATCTCAAAAGGTTTTAGGGCACAGCTCACATACGGAACTCAGGGAGTAAACACTTTACAGTACAGTGTCTGGAAATGATAGAATTTATGATGATAACTGGAATATATAAATGGGGATACACGATGAGTGAGTTTCAGAATTAGGGACCAGTCAAGGCCTAGAAACAAATGACTGTGAAGAGAAAATCTGTCTTACATTCCTGCCTCGATAGTCTCAGCAATAGCAATCAAGTCAAACTGGCCTTCACTTTCCACAAATTCTAAGAATGAAGCCAATGTGGTCTTTTTATATACAAATGTGCCTGGCTGCTTTCACCAACAGTAAAAGCATTTTGACTTTTTTTTCCTTGGTCAAAGCATACACTCAGCATATACACATTCTCATCTAAGTATTTATGGGTACATTTGGAATGGAGCAAATATTCCCCCATTGAACAAGCCATACGTCTTTGAAAACCTAAATAATTAATTGAAGAACTGCTCCTGTAACCCATACTATATAAGCAATGGGGTCAATTTGTTCCCTTTTATCTATATTTAGAGGCAAATTTAGAGAAATTTTTCACTGAGTAGTCACGTGTTGCTTTGCTAGGGTTTATGGAGGATTTAAGACTTACATGCATTTTTAAAATAGTAATTAATGTCAGTGTGTCTACTCACAAGCCAAAATGCATCTTACAGATACTATGTCAATGATTCTCAAATGTTAGTGTGCATAAAAACTATGTAGGGAGCCAACTAAACATGAAGCCACATTTTGACCCAATAGGGCAGGGACTCTGCACTTTTGTCAAGCACGCCAGGTTATTTGAATACAGTTGGCCAAAGGAGCTTCCCAGGTGGGTCCATGGAAAGTCAGGAATTGTCACGATGGATTTATAGAAAGCAGCAGATTTGAGATGAGTCTACTGGGTCTAACTTCAAGGACGGGTGGGATTTAAAGACAGAGAAGGGAAGCATTTCCTTGGAAGATGGAAAGGCCTGAAGAAGAGCACAAATTTGAGACTAAATATGGCATAAGAAAGAGAAAACCAGAAAACAAGCCTGAGAGAAGCCTGAAGGATGGCACATAAAATCTGGTTTCCTTTCCCCTCATGTTGATTGTCTACACAACTTGAGTATCTAAAGTCTTTATGAAAAGAAGCAGAATATATAAAGAAGGAATCTTTATTTGTGGCTGAACCTGCTTTTCACATAAGTTATGTCCAATCATAAGTCTTGATGGACATTAAGAAAGCAAGCCCAAACCATGTACATATATACAAATGCTAGGTTTGAGGTTTTAGTGTGTAGTGTCAAACTAATAGTCATTATGGTAGACACGTGACATAGAACCAAAAAAACCCCACATTGCCTTAGGTCCCAGAAATAACTGGATTTAAATCATTGTCACACCACTTAGTACCTGGGAATTTTACTTGGCCTTTTTGAATTTTAGTTTCCAAATCTGTAAAGAGAAACAATTATAAAAATACACACAGTACCAATCCCTTGTATTGGGGTTTTTTTTTATACATCTTTATTGGAGAATAATTGCTTTACAGTGTTGTGCTATTTTATGCTGTACAATAAAATGAATCAGCTATATGCATACATATATCCCCATATCCCCTCCTTCTTGAGCCTCCCTCCCATCCACCCTCCCTATCCCACCCTTCTAGGTCATCACAAAGCACCAAGCTGATCTCCCTGTGCTATGCAGCTGCTTCCCACTAGCTATCTATTTTACATTTGGTAGTGTATATATGTCCATGTCACTCTCTCACTTCGTCCCAGTTTACCCTTCCCCGTCCCTGTGTCCTCAAGTCCATTCTCTACGTCTGCATCTTTATTCCTGTCCTCCACCTCACTACAAATAACTCAATTTTGTTTCTTTTTATGGCGGAGTCATACTCCATTGTATATATGTGCCACATCTTCTTTATTCATTCATCTGTCGACGGACACTTAGGTGGTTTCCATGTCCTGGTTATTGTAATTAGAGCTGCAATGAACACTGTGGTACATGAATCTTTTTGAATTATGGTTTTCTCAGGGTATATGCCCAGTAGTGGGATTGCTGGGTTATATGGTAGTTCTATTTTTTAGTTTTTTAAGGAACCTCCATACTGTTCTCCATAGTGGCTGTATCAATTTACATTCCCAGCAACAGCATTGATCTGTATTTCTGTTTTTGTACCAGTACTGTACAGTCTTGATTACTGTAGATTTGTAGTGTAGTCTGAAGTCAGTGAGCCTGATTCCTCCAGCTCAGTTTTTTTCTTTCTCAAGATTGCTTGGGCTATTCAGGGTTTTGTGTTTCCATACAAATTGTAAAATTTTTTGTTCTAGTTCTGTGAAAAATGCCATTGGTAATTTGATAGGGATTGCATTAAATCTGTAGATTGCTTTGGGGAGTACAGTCATATTCACAATGTTGATTCTTTCAATCCAAGAACATGGTATATCTCTCCATCTGTTTGTATTGTCTTTGATTTCTTTCATCAGTGTCTTATCGTTTTCTGCATACAGGTCTTTTGTCTCCTTAGGTAGGTTTATTCCTAGGTATTTTATTCTTTTTGTTGCAGTGGTAAATGGGAGTGTTTCCTTAATTTCTCTTTCTGATTTTTCACTGTTAGTGTATAGGAATGAATTGTATTGGGTTTTGAAGACTAAATGAGGTGGTAACCTTCCTGACACAAAGTAGATGATTGTAAATGGATGAACAATATTTGTAATATTTTTATATTCATAGAGAAGATGTTTTCAAGGGACTAATCCATGGTTACACAATGGTGTGATTCATTTTAGGTCAGATAGATAAAACAGCACAATTGTGATGTAGTAAGAGAGATTTTATGTTTTTCTATACAAATAAGAGATGAAATTTGACAACTGTGGAACCAGTTAGCACCGTAATGTGATTTGAAAGATACCTTAAGATGTGTTTCCAAGTGGCCCAAAGTCTCCCATTAGAGTTTCATTCCCTGCTGGCTCTTGCAGAGGTGTGCCGTTCATATTAGTCTTTGTGTTTAGTGTGAATTATTTTCTCAGATCTTTTATCTCAACAACAATGGAGAGAAAACCCCCGAGGAAAAGGAGATTGGCTGAACGTAAAGAAAAGGTAGAACTATTTTGTGATAAAGGGCAGCCACAGAAGATGGAGCTGGCTAGAACCTCAGGCCATAATAGGAGGGACCTGCAAGACTTGGTCTGGTGAGAAATGGGAGACAGAATAGAGAAATCAGCGCACTGAAAGGAGGCCCTGACAAAATGTCAATTGTTTTACCTTTAGCCTTTTTCTGGCTTGAGTGCCACTGTTGCCTGCATGCATAGGCCTTCGTTTCCATTAAATATCATACAAATACCTTTTCATTTTTGGTATCATCTCACAGAGTAAGATCTTCTAAGATGAGAAAGTGAGGCTCAAATGGTCTCACCAGGTGGCAGAAGGAAATCTGAGAACAGACATGGTTTCTTCAAAAATATATATATTAAAAAAGCATGCAATGAACTGTACTGTTATATAGAAAAAAAGTATCAAAACTGCTTTAAATAACTCTCCTCCTTTAATGTGTTTTTTAACGCTATTTATTATTACTGCTCATTTATTACTGCTCACTATTTACTACTATTATTTATAAGTACCCTCCCTTTTTTTCACCTGAGAAATTCAAGATGTAATGTGCCTTTCTGGTTTGGAGACTTTTTTTCTGTTTACTGATTTTCCTGAATCACTATATAAGATATATCTTTAGAAATTTAGACTTTCAGAGGGGAAAAAATGTTTTCTCATCCACATTAACAGTACAGTGAGGTGAGTGTTGGTGAAAGAATTATCTTTCTTGATGGGAAAAGAAGGCAGAGTTACATTAATGGGGAATTAGAAATAAGGTCTAAATGCTAACCACAGATTATATAAAACTAAGGTTATTTGTGGCAAGAGAAATTGACTGTAGATTACAGAAGGAAATGTGTTTTGTTTATACCTAGGGCTAGGTGCATAGCAGTTGTTTAGTTGAGGTTTGTTGGATAATTAATTTATGACACAATGAGAAACTAACCAGTGAGTCCCAAGCCCTGAGGTGTTTCAAAACAGATTGTCAATGTCACTGTCAGAACAGTTCCCATTTACACACACACACACACACACACACACACACACACACACACACACACACTCCTCTTGAATGGCGGTAACGACTCATCTCTGTACAAATTCCCTGATAATTATCTAGTCAATATAGTCAGTATCAGCACAGTAGTATCAACTCAGTTCTGAAAAAGTCTTACAGGTGAGGGCTTACGGAAGACTTTATGGTAACTTTTGGTTTCTTATCTGAAGAGGCCATAGAGTCCAAGAAACACGGAACTTTGCTTTCGAACAGTGAAGAAATTATTGCGCAACTAAGGGTGGTACAGGGGAGAAAAATACTATTCACTCTCAGAAGCAGTGGTATTTATCTTTTCAATGAGAACAGAGAAGTCCTAAATGAGAGCGGTCAGGAGCTCTCCTCTGAACCAAACTCCACAAAGGCAGTGCATTCGGCTGCCTCAATACCTTATCTGAGAAGTCCCAGAAAAACCCATCTGTAGCAAAAACTTGCCTTTTCGCACTGGAATTCCTACTACTGGGGCTGCTATTTCGATTCACAAACTGAAAATGAGCTTCACTGGAAAGGGTACTGGAGGCACCAAGTAAAGAGCTGCTCAAGGCACCACGCAAGTGTGAAGCATCAAATTCAGGGAACATCAAAAGGTAAGGAGGGGTCTCATTGTGGGCAGACTCAGCCAGTCTCATGGTTTGCCTTCTCCTAGACTTGGCCAGTGCATATTCCAGTTAATGTGCACAGTTAGGACACATTTTTGCCCTTCAAAAACAGAACAGAAAATGGTCTTTGATTTCTCGCAAACGCTCTTGGGCTTATCTCTCCATGTGAATTGTGACAGTAAAACAATAAAAATCGAGATTTAATTTTAACTCGTGTTGGTGAGTCTGGGGCAGTAAATGAAGATGATGGGCTAGAGAAATATTAATCCAGGTTGGCTATTTAACGTCTGCCTTTTTTTTGAGGAGAACACTATTGAAGTCACCTGTTGAGGACAATGAAATTCTTCAGTTATATTTTAGTTTATCGCCGGTTTCTCCTTGTAGTTTTCACTCTGTTGATTTTATTGCCACTACCACTCGTCCTCCGCACCAAGGTATGTGAACCCGGAGAATGGGCTGGTGGGTTTTCTGATTTATCTAATTGTCCTTTATTGTTGCTATGTAATTGTCTGGCTCAGAGCTGAATGGGTGGTGACACCTTGGGCTTGAAATCAGGATGGTTATACATTGTGTTTTGTCCATTTTTTCTCCTTTTTAATGATTAATGTTGTTGACCCTCGGTATGATTAACTGCAATAATTAAATAGTATATTCAGTCAGAATGGTTCTCTGCCTGGCAACCAGATGAGAGGAAGGACAAAAGAATCACAACCCTTGAGATCCTGTCATTCTAGTTATCAATCTCCAGAGAGCATCCTGTTAACACAATCCCTTCCCCTGAGACTAGGCAGCAATGTGACACTGGGGGAAAGAGCTAGAAGAAAACTTGGGAGTCCTAGGGAGGGTCTAGCGCAAACTAATTTACTTGACAGCTCCGTGGCTTGGTGTGGGCCACGGAACCTTCTGGAAATCTAGTTTCCATATGCTTCATTGAAAGCATGAAGTAATTTTCCTTGGTTAATCAGAAAAGTCTAATAAATAATTGTACATGTTCTGATCATTTGAGATTTTATATCATTTTGGTGTGCTTGTAGGGATTTTTCTGTTTCCTTTTAAGTGTGGTCAGTCTATTAAGTCCAGAATAATAAACGCAATGCTTTTTTTTTTTTTTTTTTTTTAGTGGTACGTGGGCCTCTCACTGTTGTGGCCTCTCCCATTGCGGAGCACAGGCTCCGGACGCGCAGGGCGGACTCGCAACCACTGCGCCACCAGGGAAGCCCGCAATGCATTTTTAATACCTTGGGGAAATGATTGTATCAGCAAACATTTAATGAGCACCTTCTCTACGCCAGGCACGACAAGTGTCTCTTGATGGTAAGAGGACAGTCACCAGAGTCAGGCTCTCTGTTTTAGCTCCCAGGTTTCCACTTAGAAGCTGTGTGACCTGGACAAATTAATTGACCTCTCTGTGCTTCCATTGCCTCATATGTAAGATTGAGAGTAACGGGCTTGTTATGAGGATTAAATAAATAAGCACTCGTCAAGCACTTACTTGGAGCTGTGGCTGGCACACAGTAAGTGGGCTAGTGAGAATCTCCCCAAATCTGTTGATCCCACAGCTGTGCAGATGCCGCCACGCCATGATGCCTTTTCTCTGAGTAGAAGAGAACCTTTCTGATGTTCTTCTCTCACAAGCATTAACCAAGGTTATACTAGTCTGGGTAAAAATAGAATTGCAGTAATTATAATACTGCACCCTCCCTCAGAAGTCTGCCACTGTCTGAAGGAAAGTCGTGTCAGCTACTGAAAAGTCTTTTTTGACTCTGTCAAGGCCTCCTCTACCTGCAAAGCCGGCAAGGGATCTGGCATCTGCCGGCCCCAGCTGCGGGGTGTTTCCTTCAGGAGCAGGAGGGGCAACGGAGGTCTCACAGTGCCCCAAGGGGGGAGGGAGGAACTCTCTCCCACTTTTCGTCAAATATCGTTCTGAACCCCCAAAGTTTTAGAGAATGTCTAGTGAAAACCACAGGCACACTCCGTGGTCTTTGGCTTGGTTGGTTTTGTTTTGCAAATTCTTTGTGACTAATCCTCCTGTTTCCCCTGCCCCTCCCACCCCAGCTAGTTGTGAAGACTCTTCTATGAGTCTCTGGCAGCCACTAGATGACATGTGAATCACAGACATAGGGATTTCATCTGAATGCCCACCCCCATCTGCTTCGAAGACTCGTCACTCCATCTAGTGTGCATGGCGGCCTTCTTTTTCCAACTCCCCTGGTCCTACCTGTCCCCCAGACTTGGCTGACTTCTACCATGAGTATATCCTGATTCATATCTGGACACCTGCTCTATTTTAATATTTCTGGGTTAGTCTCAGCATAAGTTCTTACTTATGGTAGAGAAAATAAGTTAAATTAGTCAAGACAAACTTTGGCCATGACTGCATATCATCTGTGCTGCTCCTTTGACATATACACATATGACACTTTGAGTATCTTCCATAATTTTCAGAGGAAGTGAATATAAGCTCTTGAAAAGGAAGAACAATTAAATTAATAAAAAGCAACGTTCTCCATGCATGAGTCATTAACCAGAAAGTGTACATTAGGTCTGTGGGGAAACCTGGCAACAAGTTGCATTTGACAAACTGTGCTCCTCTTTCCTTTCGCTCTAATCAACTCATTTGTTAAAACTCAATTAATGTTAATGGGAGGAATTTTTTCTAGTACAGTAACATGATTTCATTTTTTGTTTGCTCTAAATGCATACTTAAACATTCAATCAACCGCTAATCAAACCCAAAGAATATTATTATTATTATTTTTTTTTTTTTCTTTTTTCGGTACGCAGGCCTCTCACTGTTGTGGCCTCTCCCGTTGCGGAGCACAGGCTCCGGACGCGCAGGCTCAGCGGCCATGGCTCACGGGCCCAGCCGCTCCGCGGCATGTGGGATCTTCCCGGACCGGGGCACGAACCCGTGTCCCCTGCCTCGGCAGGCGGACTCACAGCCACTGCGCCACCAGGGAGGCCCCAAAGAATATTATTTTAACTGTTGCTTACAAGGAGAGCAAAACTTTGTTTCAGAGGATGTGGGCCTTTGGAGTGTTTAAAAGTTAGGTAGAGGCTTACTTTGACATGAATGCAAATCAATTTATTGTAACTTTCATGTTACCAAACTGGAGAACCCTATTCTTGCTTCCAAACCCACAATAATAGTCAAGCAAAACACAGTCAATTTTGCTTTATAAAAGCACAGTGAATCTACATGATGTAGAACCAACAAACAATAAGTTATTGGCTGATTGTTTTTCATTTTCCTTCTGATTATTGAGTTGTTTCTATAGACCAGCCTTAACCCTTACCTTAATTTTACCTTAATTCAAAAATGTAGCATCAATGATGAGAGCCCCTAAGTGGCTTTGCAATGTAATGTTCAAAAGGGAGGGGAAGGGCTTCGCTTTGCAGACATGTGACCCAACAAAGGCCACAGAGATGCTATTGAAATTGGATTTGAACTCAGGTTCTGTCAGAACTCAGAATTCATGATTTAACAGTGGTTTTGTTTTACTCTTTTCTATATTTTGTACTGTTGAAGATTTACCCTCTATTTTGAAGAGTCACATAAAGTGTGGCTTGATAATCATTTATCAACAACTCAGGCATAACTCTTTACAATAATGCTTTAGACAGGTCAGACCAGAGAAGAGGTGCATCTTTCCCATTTCCTCAATTGACCTCATGCAACTCAATGTCTTTAAGGTAGAAGATTGCAGTGATTCTAATCACTGGGGGTGGACCTATGAGAAACAGAGTAGCGCTCTCATGTGTGTCATTTGCTGAATGTCCCAGAGTCCCAGCTACACAAGCTTGTATTATCAGCTTGTCAGGATATGGTGCCCCTTCCCTTCACACCTGTGCCCAAATGTTTACCATGAGTCATGGCATTTAGTGGGCATCTTAAAATCTTCTAGTTGGAAGAGACCTTGGAACTGTGAATTTCAGTGTTTTCATGGAAATAATATTTTATAGCGAAAGAAAATATGTACTGATATCACCCCAGAAGCCTATGAGCATAAGTCAAACAGAAGCTCCAATTGAATCCTTATGAATTAGGTATTGTAATTGGTCAAATTTTGCAGGTTAGAAATGGAGATAGAAACATGCAAATAGCTTACCAAAATGTGGCTATACAGATGTTTCCAATCAACATCTGTCTGACTTTAGAGCCAGTGATCTCAACCACAACTGAATATCTGTGTCTTTATAGCTTCCGAGGGTAATAAGTATACTCCTAACACATTGGTGTAAATGTCACTTTACTAAAGGAATTGCATTTCCTTATTGCTTTACACTGAAACATCAAAAATACTGTCTTTTTAATCCTCACCTAAGTATAAGGGTAGAGTCCTAGTCCTTTCCCAATTAGTAGTTAGTGGTCAGTTAAAACAAGCCTGTAGTGTAATTGATATTTATGTAAATATTTGAGTAAAATTAATAATTGCACTGAATTTTTCTTTTTGGAGAGGGAATATCTTAAATATTCCCAGATAAAAACTTGTTAAAATTGGCCTAGGCTACATGCCGTAGTCCCAGGGATATTCACAGTGCAACTTTGTTCTTTTATGACTATTTCTAGCAGCTTGTTAATTTTACTTCTCAGAACTCCGTACTATTTCTTTACTTATTTTTCTAGTTTCTTGGCTTTTCTTTGTATTTCTTTTGATGGAACAAAACGATAAAAAGAAGGCCAAGTTTGTTTGAGGAGTTTTAATAGGAGAAAACTGAGCAATAATATTTTCTGTTTGTAGAGAGCATCCTTCTAGGTGTGTCACTCCATCTAATTTACCCATTCATTATGGACCCCCATTTTTTTTTTCAGTTAAGGAGACAGGAAAACAGCCACACGGATACTGAGCAGCATTCCCTAGTTGACTGGTTGTAAATCCGAGACCAGATTTCAGGTTTCTGTCAGATACTTCAGGATTTCTCTGGAAAATATTTTACACCAGGAGAAACTTGAAGAGAGGAGAGAGGAAGAGTCAGCGGAGCAGAGAGCCTTAGGGCGCTGGACCGGCCCAGGTTAGGGATGGAGGCAACACAGCTGGGAGGGCCACCTGTCGTGGGCTGCTTCTGTTTCCTTCACAATCTATGCATCTGATGCACCGTAAATTTCAAAGTTATAATAGAAATTATAATAAGTAAAAGAAATGATACATAATGAGAGTCTTATGGTGCTCCATCTAGAAAAACTAAACAGATGGGAGCAAACTCTTGTAAAGAAATGTAAACCTTAAAGTGATAAAGGCTCTGATGGAAGGGGGAAAGTGGTAGGTTGAGAAGTCTGACAAAAGAAAGGAAAGCGAGTGGGAGAAAATTTAAAAAGAACACAAGTGAGAGAAGAGGGAGGGCAGAATTCTGAGAAAGCGTAAGGATCTTTTAAAGGGGCAAATCAAGTAATGAAACAGTTGATATTGTTTTTAATGTTGGTCTAAACTGTTGTAGAGATTTAAGATAAAGGGGGGAAATGCTATAAAACTCCAAGAAAGTGAACATTATAGATACAAAAAAGCATGAGAATGATGGAGGGCAAGAAAAAGAAGGCATGGAATCATGCTAATTAATGTGGTAGGAGATGAACAAAACCAGAAAATCCAAATGGGATATATATTTATTTCATGAATATTTGATGAGAACTTGCTAGGCCCAAAGTATTGTGCTCAGTGAACAGTGGCATATTAGCAGTTTAATGTTTCTGCTTTCAAGTAGCTTGCACAATTGCTGAAAAGTCAATATATACCATGGCCAACATTCATCACAAGATAAGGTTGTATATAAATCCATGCCAAATGATGGAAACAAATGATTTGTGTTCTAGACATGTAATTAAAAGGTGAATATACCTCTAGGGATTCATCATTCTTCAGCCCTTCCATTCCCCCAACCACACACAGCCCACTTGCCCACAACCTGCTGCTCCTTCTATTTTCCCTGTCTCGGAGAATCTGCTACCCCGTTTCCAGGTCTGAAATCTGTGCATCATGTCAGATCCCTCAGATATTCCTAAGCCCTCATCTCTCAGTCTATGTTGCTTTACCTCCTGAATCCACCCGCTTCCCATCTGTGTCTTCATCTCCATTCCTGCTGGCACTGCTCTCCTCAAGCCTGTCTTTTCCTCTCTTTCATAGACCATTTTCACACTCTTTCCCCCAGAGTCTCCTGCCAGAGGACTATTTTTAAAATGTCAACCTCGTCCTACTGTACCACTGGTCAGACATCTTCCATGGCTCCCTTTTGCTGACAGGGGGAAAATATCTAAACCAAACATGTATATACTGATGGATCTTTGGGATTTTGCCATTTATTCCTCCTAATAGCCCTCCCCAAAGCCCCCAGTACCTATCTCCCGCATTGCATTCACATTTCCCATGGCAGCAATATTTCACTGTCTGCCGCCCTAGGAGACCCATGATTGTTCTTCCCTCTCTTTCTCTGCACATGCTGCATCCTCCTCCTGGAACGCCCACTCCTCTCGCCCTGTCCCTCTTGGGATAGGCAGCTTGGGCTGTGATACAAACAGAATCATCCTCCATGCTCTCATTGCACAGTCGTGGAGACAACGGCCTCCATCGTAGTATGTATTCCATTTTGCCTTTATCCTTGCCTCCCCCTCAAGAACACAGAACATGTTGTTTAACTTGTTTCCTCCGGCCCAAGCACAGTGCCTGTCACACAGTTAGATAGTTGATAACTGTGCTGAACGGATGGATTAAGGACCTCTTGCGGCACAAGGGTATGGTACCTAAGCTAGATCTTGTAGGAGGGACAAGATACAGGAGAAAGGAGACGATGAAAGGAAAGAACTTCAAATAGAGAATAGAGAGCGACTAAGGGGCAGAACAAGAATGTAGGTGTAACAGGAGTGTGTCTCTTCCATGAAGCTCTTCTTTTCCTTTCATGATACATATTTATACCTTGGTTGGTAACAACAGTATATGTGAATGTCTACTGTCAGCCTCCTAACAACCATTAGAATAGTCAATATTATCCCCATTTGACAGATGAGCAAACCGACACTCAGAGAGGTTAAGCAATTTGTCCAAAGCCACACGCCTCTAAGGGGAGTAGGAGGATTTAAAGACAAGCTGTCTGGCTTTCAAGCCCGTCCATGCTATTGCTTCCTTAATGGCATTTATATCAGATTTTTAAAACCTCGTGCCCCATTGTTCCTGCATCTGTAATCACAAAACACATGTTGAGATGAGGTCTCCCACTGCCTGGATTACAGAGCAACCACGACCCCTGATGACCAAATAATGTGAGCAAGCAATAAACTTTGGTTGTTTTAAGCTGCTGAGATTTAGGGGGTTTTGCCACAGCACAACCTAGGCTGTCCCAACTTATCTAGCAGATTCTGAAAAACTCCCCAAGTGATTCTGTCATGCTACTCTCTGGCCCATGTCCTCATCTGTAAAATGAACAAGACTTCAAAGAGTTTTCAGTGTTATCTGTGGATTGGCTGCCCCAGATTCACCTGAGGTACTTATGGAGGTGAAGTCCACGATGCTGCACATTTAACAGACTCATCCTGATTGGGAAGCAGTTAATCCATGGCCTGAGCTTTTATCACACCCTGGTGCATTGTCAGATTGGAGAACAAGATGATCTCTATGGCTATGTCCAGTTCCACTGTGTGCCTGGGGTGTGAATACAGCATGTATCCATTGCTAATTGTTTTCAGAAATTAGATGAAAAGGAGTTAAAAATTCCCCTGTAACTGACATAGCAGAGCCACCAATTGCCTTTCCCTGCTGAAAACTAACTAGAAATGCTAATTATTTTTCCTTGACTTTGTAGTTGAGCTTCTTACTCTCCATCTTCCAAGATGGAGTCACTTTAAGCTTTGCAGTTAAGATGGATGGAAGTCTTGAGAATTTCCTGCAGCAGTAGGGGTAGGTGTGTCACGAACTATGCAAAGCCCTTTACGGGTTCTGCCAAATAATAATAGTGTTTTTCTTGTAGCACACAGATTTAGAATGCATTATTTTTCTCCTGTCTTCATTGCTTTGCATTCTTTTTCGAAAATCAATTGCAGTGAGTGAGGCCTGTGATTGGTCCTGCTTTTCTCAAGCTGTGCTGAGAGATCGTACCCACATATGTACTAATTCATCAGTGAAATTATTCCATAATATCAGTCAGTGTGTCATTAAAAAGGGGGAGAAGAGGTGAAAAAACTATATTTTAAAGCCTAATTTATATTTCAATTCCACCCAGAACAATAATTTCAAAGAGAACCAAGGTGATTTTTAAATATAATCAGCCACATTTCCCAAGATAATTTGACACTCAGAACTTCAGTGGAGGGGAGTCATTATCCACACTGCCTAGTCATAGGGTCACTTGCCTTTTCTGCCTCGGTAGCAAGTTCCTGGCTGCACTTACTTGGGGTGGTTAAGACAACATATGACTAATATTGTGAAATGGGGAAGTGGGAGAGGGGCAGCTACTGGGAAGTGACCTACGCAAGTAAAAGTTTTAGTTCCAATCTCAGCTTATTAGCAAGAGAGGTGAGAACCTCAGGAGAACTATAGAGACACTTCATCCACCGGGATGAGCGTGAAAACATCCAGCGCCAGGCAAGTAGAAGAGAAAACAGAAAAGAGAACAAGGCAAAGAAAAGAGATTCCTAGGCTAAAGAATTTATGCCTAGTAGAGTGATTATTTTATATAGGGATCAAGATATATGAATAAAAACAGCTGTAGAAAAGACACCGAGGGAAAAAAGCTTCATTCATTTAATAAATATTACTGGGCACTTAGTATATGCCAGGCATTGGTTTAAGTGCTAGGAATAAGGCAGTAAATGAAATAAGATGTGCTCTCATGGATATACTTGGATTGAACTCCACTACATACTAGCAATGTGATTATTGATCCTAAGCTCAACATGGAATTACCATACCTACTTTATAGAATTTTGGTAAGGACTACATAAAACAAGTATTATATCTGGCATGTTGCAGGCATTCATAAATGTTATTTTCCCCTCCTCTTACTTAGTCATAAGTCAGAAAAACAGATTTGCCTATTTATTTTGGCAAATATCTTCACCTTTTAAATAAGATTTCCTATCTTTAAAGCCTGTGATTACCAGTCTAGATGAAGTTTGTACAATTAAGACCCCCCTCATCCCTTTCTCCACCACAAACACAAAGCTAATAAACCATGCTGTAGACCAGAATGGGTCAGAAAAGCACGCAAGCAGAGCAAATGTGAGAACCTGTGGTCTAAAATGCTCCCACATCATTCTAGGGTCAGAGTTAATTTTAGTGCCACAAACTAGGGGCTGGAGAGTGGTTTTCTCGGCAACTATGACAGGCCCCCCAAAAAGCTAGACTGACCGCTCTCTGTGGTGGCATTCAGAGGAAGCAGATTCTGCCCAGCCTCCCAGGCAGAGCTGATCCAAGCTTCCTGATCCAGCTAGATGGCGGGATTTGCATTGTCCTGGGTGGACAGGACCTCAGGCTGACAAGATAAGACACATTCTGGACTATGAGCTAGGGACTGGCTGGAGGCAACTGTAAAACTTCTAGATGGTGAACAATGAGTACAGAAAGAAAAAACACAGAAACAAAACAACTACCACACAGGGTGCATCTGGAAATAAAATTTCAAAATGCAATAAGACAACCAAGAAAGTCTGACAATGAAATCAACACAGAGATGAAAACATTCCAAATAAAATGAAAATAACAGGGAAATCAATAGATGAGGAAAGGGGGAAAATCCACAATAGATGACAAATTATTTTTAAAATAGAAATATACAATATTACAATATTGTATTACAATATGCAATTACACAGCAACCTATTAAATAACCTAAAAGTGGACAAGTTCCTAGAAACATACAACCTATGAAGACTGAATCATAAGGAAACAGAAAACCTGAACAGACCAATAATGAGTGTGAAGTGCTTGAATCAGTAATCAAAAACTTCCTAACAAAGGTCAGGACCAGGGCTTCACTGGTAAATTCTACCAAATATATTTCAAAAGAATTAATGCCAATCCTTTTAAAACTGTTCCAAAAAATTGAAGAGGAGTGAACACTTCCAAACTGATTTTATGAGGCCAACATTATCCTCATACCAAAGTCAGGCAAAGGGACAATACAATGAAAGGAAATCACAGGCTCCTCTACGAAGTACTAGCCAACCAAACACATTAGCACATTAAAAGGATCATACAACATGACCAAGTGGGATTTATCCCTGGGATACAAGGATGATTCAATATACACAAAACAGTTAATGTGATGTATCACATTAACAGAATGAAGGATTTTTAAAAATCACATAGTCATCTCAATAGATGCTGACAAATCATTGACAAAATTCAACATCCTTTTATGATGAAAAACTCTCAACAAATTAAGTATAGAAGGAATGAACCTCAACATAAAAAAGGATGTATATGACAAGCCCTGAGTATGTAACATCATACTCAATGGTGAAAAACTAAAAGCTTTTCCTCTAGGATTAGAAATAAGACAAGGATGCCCACTCTCACCACTTCTATTTAATACAGTATTAGAAGTCCTAACCAGAACAATTAGGCAAGAAAAAGAATTAAAAGGCATTAAATTGGAAAGGGAGAAGTAAAATGATCTTATGTGTAGAAAACTGTAAATACTCCACAAAAAACTGTTATAACTAATAAACAAATTCAGTAAAGTTGAAGGATACAAAATCAATGCAAAAAATCAGTTGTTTTCTACACATTAACAACTATGAGAAAAGAAATTTTTTTTTAAAATCCCATTTACAATAGCATCTAAAAGAATAAAATACTTAGGAATAAACTTAACCAGGAGCTTCACCTTCTGAAAACTATAAAACTATAAAACATTGATGAAAGAAATTAAAGGAAACACACATAAATAGACATCTCATGTTCATGGATTGGAAGACTTAATATTGCTAAAATGTCCATCTACCCAAAGCAATCTACAAATTCAGTGCTATCCCCATCAAAATTCCTATGACATTTTTTACAGAAATAGATAAAACAATCTTAAAATTCATATGGAACCACAAAGACCTTGAATAACCAAAGGTATCTGAGCAAAGAGAACGAAGCTTGAAGGATCACACTTCCTGACTTCAAAATACATTACAGTAATTAAACAGTATATTACTGGCACAAAGACAGACATATAGACCAATGAAACAGAATAGAGAAATCAGAAATAAACCCATGCATATGTAGTCAACTGATCTTTGACCAGGGTACCAAAAATACACAATAGGCAAAGGACTTGAATGGACATTTCTCCAAAGATGATATACAAATGACCAACAGACATATGAAAAGGTACTCAATATCACTATCATCAGGGAAATGCAAATCAAAGCCACAGTGAGTTATCACCTCACACCTATTAGGATGGCTTTTATTTTTTTTTAAAAAGATAAGTGTTGGTGACGATGTGGAGAAATTGGTACCATGGTATACTGTTGGTGGGAATATGAAATGATGCAGTCACTATGGAAAACAGTATGGAGGTTTCTCAAAAAATTAAAAATGGAACTACCATATGTATGATGCAGCAGTCTCACTTATAGGTATATAGCCAAAAGAACTGAAATCAAGATCTTGAAGAAGTATTTGTACTCCCATGTTCATTGCAGCATTATTCACAATAGCAAAAATATGGAAACAACCTAAATGTCCATCAATGAATGAATCAATAAAGAAAAATGTGGTATCTATAGACAGCAGAATATTATTCGGCCTTAAAGAGAAAGGAAATCATGTCATCTGAGACAACATGGATGAAATCATGTCATCTGCGACAACATGGAGGACATTATGCTGAGAAATGAGCCAGTGATAGAAGGAAAAATACTGCATGATTCCACTTTTATGAAGTATCTAAAATAGTCACACTCATAAAAGTAGAGAGTAGAATGGTGGTTGCCAAAAATTGGGTGGAGGGAGAAATGGGCAGTTGTTCAACAGGTAAAAGTTTCAGTTATGCAAGATGAGTAAGTTCTAGAAACCTGCTACACAGCACAGTAACCATAGTTAACAATATTGTATTGTGCACTTAAAATTTTTAAGAGGGTAGAGCTCATGTTAAGTATATTTAACACACACACACACACACACACACACACACACACACACACACACACACACAAAACAAAAACAAAGAAAACCCAGAATGGGGCCTGAGGAAACTTTTGGACATGATGGATATGTTTGTTACCTTGATCGTGGTGATAGTTACACAGGTATATGCATATGTCCAAAACTCAGCAAATTGTATACAATATATATGTGCAGTTTTTTGTGTATCTATTAATCCTCATTTTTAAAAAAGAAATATAAAGCAAGAGCACGTGAATATAAAAAAAAGACTAGTTAGAAATCTTGGAAATGAAAAATAAAGTCTCTGAAATTTTTTAAAAAATCAAATTTTAAAAACTCAAGATATAATAAACTGTAAACTTTAAACTGACTACACTTGAGGACATAATCAGTGAACTGATAAGAAAGAATACTAGGAATTCACCTAAAAATCAGACAGAATAATAAATAAATAAATATGCTTTACATGAAAAAATAATTTGAAGGATGAATTCAGAATTTCCAACATACATGTAAAAGGTATTCCTGAAAAAAGAGGGACTAGAAGAGAGATTATATTCAAAGTAATAATGGTTAAATTTTTCAGAATTAAAAAAGATATGAATCCTGAGACAGAATATGCATTTTTTTTTTTTTTTGCGGTAGGCGGGCCTCTCACTGTTGTGGCCTCTCCCGTTGCGGAGCACAGGCTCCGGACGCGCAGGCTCAGCGGCCATGGCTCACGGGCCCAGCCGCTCCGCGGCATGTGGGATCTTCCCGGACCGGGGCACGAACCCGTGTCCCCTGCATTGGCAGGCGGACTCTCAACCACTGCGCCACCAGGGAAGACCCAGAATATGCATTTCTAAGTACAAAATAATTTAATTAAATATTAGTCCATGTTTAGACACATCATAAATGAAACTTCAAACCACTGAAGATAAGGAGAAAATTTTAAAGCTACCGAACAGTAAAGAGAAAAAAATGTGTACAAAAGGATGATAATTCGATTAATTTCTCATTTTTTCAACAATAATGAAGATGTATAGTACAGATTTACATGACCCTTATGGAGAAAACTTCAAAATATTATAGAAGGAATTTAATGAATACCTAAATGAATGAAAGTGTTAATAGATGGGAATATTTTAAGGCCATTTCTTGTTTTATAAATTCTGTGTAATTTCAATAAAAATCTAAAATTCAAAATGTAAAAGCCTAAAACTATCAAGGCAAGTTTGAGAAAAATGTAAGATAAGGGACTTGAGTTACAGATTGTAAAACTTATTGAAAAGCTATAGTAGTTAAAAGAGTTTAGTAATTCTGCAAGAGTTGATGTTTGAAAGGCGGTGGGGGGAGTAGGTGATTGAGGGACAAAACAAGGAGTCCATAAACACATGTGCCTGCATTTGTAGCGATTTGGCACAGGAAATAATATAGCAACACGAATTAGATGGACCAAAGATGGACCATCTAATAAAAAAAGCCAGGGCATTTAGGTTATACATTTAGAAAAAAGGCATCAGATTCTTCTACAAATAAATTTAGGCCCTACACTTGAAAACAGCCTTTTTAAGTTTTAGAAAAAAATATGGGAATATAATAGAATATAGAAAGAATTTCTCATACAAGGTAGTAAAAGCACAGAATATAACAGAAAGGATTTTAAAATAACTGCATTAAAATTAAAATCCTCTTATCAACCAGAAATAGAATAAAGCAAATTTCAAAGATGAGTCAGAGAGTAAGAAAAATATTTGCAAATATATACTTATAAAGAAATATTCTTAAGAATCTAAAAATAACTCCACAAATTCATGATAAAAACAAACAACTGAACAGAAAGATGGAAAGAGACTATAAATAAGGTAATTTACAGGAGAGAAACAATTATGTTCAATAACCATGAAAAAAATACTTCAGTGGTATTCAAGCAAATGCAAATTAAGAAGAACTTTCCATACTATCAGATTGTCAACTAAATAAATTAGTCCAATATGCCAATGGTTGGTGAAACGGAACTTTCTCATTGTTGGTGCTAATACTGTATAAACTGATACAACCATCTTGCATACTTTCCACTCAGAAATTTCGATAACTACTTTTATACACTAGCTTAGAAAATCTCTTTCCTATATTCACTTTGGAACTAAGTACAAAGATGTTCGTAGCCCGTAAACAGCCATCAGTAGAAAAATGGACAAATGAATTCTAATGTATTTATAAAAAGAAATGCTATATCCATTTAAAACAAATTAACAATAGGCCCTCATGTATCAACATGAATGCATTTGGAATAGATAAAACATTGAGTGAAAAAGCAAGTTGAAAAATCACATATACAGAAAATCTTATTTAATCTCAAAACCACATGATGTTTATTAATGCATTAATGGTTACATGTAGTAAAATCACAAAAGCATGGATAGAAAGGATACACATTCTAGATAGTGGTTGACTTTCAGGATTTCAGAGGAGAAGGAAGTGGAGTGGTGTATATAAATCTTGAATGTTTCATTTAATTTTTAAAAATTCAAGCAAATGTGGCAAAATATCAGCATTTAAAAATATGTGTATGAATGTGTTTATTATATAATTTTCCATATGTTCTTAATATTTCATAGTTTAAAAAATGCTTTTAAAACATATACTGCTAGAAGGCTTCTTATGCTTCATTTTTTCAAAAATATCAGGGATCAGGAATTTCTTTTTTTTCATTTTTATTAGAGTATAATTGATTACAATGTTGTGTTAGTTTCTGCTGTACAGCAAAGTGAATCAGTTATACATACACATATATCCACCCTTTTTTAGATTCTTTTCCCATATAGGTCATTAGAGAGTACTGATCAGAGTTCCCTGTGCTATACAGTAGGAGGTCCTTGTTAGTTATCTATTTTATATATAGTAATGTGTATATGTCAATCAGGAACAGGAATTTCTTGCCCATATTGGTTGGTAATCATCTGCATGTAATCCCTCTGGTAGTTTGAGAGAATCTTCTTTAAATAGGAAAGGTGGAGATGGCCCTAAATGAGCCACAAAGGCACAGCGTACACACACAGAGCAGGAAAACATAGTCAAGTGACATTACACCTCACACTATCGAATGGAATTTACAACATCTGTATTCTGCACAGCTGCCTCTGCCCAGTGGATGTGGTTTGTTTGCTGAACTTCTCGGTGTAAATTTTGGAAGTGGTAGGGGGTATATAGGGTTTTCTTTAACAGAAAATTGGTGTTTTTATTTTTGAGGAAGTCCTCTGGACTTTTCTCCCTTTGTTTCATATAGTATTTTGAGTAGGGATCATGACTTAAAAAATATTTCTGTAAGATCAGTCTTACTCCTAATTTTGAATCTTTTTTCCTTCCTATATTTTCCTTCACAATAAACAAAATGAAAGTAGACGTTACTTGCATTGCTCTCACTCAGTTCAAGAATTTATAATACTAAAATGTTTTGCTATCTGTGGAACAGAATTTGATTCAAGTTTCTACTTGTTATGGTTGTGAGGTTAATTTTAATAAAGACATCAGATGTACTCACAATTTTCACTAGACTTGAGAGGGACTGAGAGGGGAAATGATTCACCCACAGTCTAACTTATTTGACAATTGGCCTTCTTTTACCGTTGTATCAGTGTTTGCTGGTGGTGGTAGTAGTGGTGATTGTGGTGTACAATGGTGGTTACAGTGGTGTCCTTCTATTTTAGGAGTAGGGGGCTTGCTAAGAAGGTGGAGAAAGAGAGGGAAGAGAAAAAAATTAAAGAGACAAAGATGGTAGAGCTAGAGATAATGGGTCACTCTAAGAATTTCCAGTGATATAATGAAGCAATTTTTGCCTCTATCTCACAGATGGTTCTACAAACATTCAGAATGGTTCAAACATTCAGAATGACTTTTGAGTTGTGAGCACTGAGATAACTTCTGAGTTTTCTTCTTCATCAGAAGAACCTGTGCACCAAAAATCAGTCACCCTCATTTTAGTTTTGTTGAATATAATGTAAATAACAAATGAAATGTTTTCCTCTATCTTTTGTTTCTTTTTCTTCACAAAAACATCCACAGATCTTTGATTTAAAAAAAATAATCCTATATATATTTAATATAAGATTCTTAAAATACTTGACTTTGTGCCTGGATTAACCTTGTGTTGTTCAAGGCCTAAAGTGCTAATGGGAAAGGACACTTTCCTGTCCAGGACTCCAAGCCTGACCAAGAAAGATCACATAATGGAAAACAGGAATTGGAGGAAGGAGGTAGTCCTAGGATAGATCCATCAATAGGATGACTGCATAATTTGTCAGCCAAAGAGGGACACTTTTGAGAATGAAAGTGATTGCTAATCAAAAGGGATACCTGCCCAACAGGTGTAAACCAGCACTATCCCATGAAAACTGGGACAGATGGCCATCCTACCCATTCATAGGGGGATACATCTGTTTTCCTCCTTTTCTAGACTTTGAGCTTCCTTAAGATATGGGAAAAAGAGGCATTTCCTACACATTGTGGGAATGTAGCTATCAGGGACAACAGATATAGTGCCTTAGCCAGATGCAACTGTAATCTCCTGGGACACATATGCAGAAATATGAAATGTATGTAAGTGTTTGTGGGAAGCTCCGTAGACAAGATGTAAATATGAACCTCACATTGAACAATGGCCAAGTTTTCACAATAGATTATGAGTCTAGGGATTCAGCTTGAGCAAAAAGACACTTACTGGAAGCACATTTCTGGTTTGCAAGTTGGACCCAGGGATAATGATAAAAGGGAAGGTCCGAAAGGTTACTTCCTCAAACGAGGTAGTAACCCAGGGCTTCTCAAACTGTAACTTATGTTAAGAATCACCTGGGGAACCTTAAAATGGTGATCCTGATTCAGAACGCCTGGGGAAGAGCTTGAGATGCTTGCATTTCTCACAAGCTCCCAGATCACGCTGATGCTGCTGGTCCATGGACCACACAGCTGGTAGGCAGAGAAATCCAAATGAGCTATCCAGGTGTTGATTCTCACTTGGTGATTTGCAAGGAAGAGCAGGTAGGCAGGTAGGCAGCATTTTTATTACCAGAGATTTTACTCAAATGCTGTCTAAGGCCAAGCAGGTAAGAGAGTGCGTGAGATGGTGCATAGGTACTGTGCAGAACTGAAAAGCACGAGTCAGTCTCTAAAGGGGAATTTCGGAGTCCTCAAGTCTGGAGAATTATTGACCTGGAAGAATATGATTGCAATGTTACCAAATTCCTTCATTTTTCAAGAGAAGCCAGAAATCTGGATTTTAAATCTAATACGAAACCTGCTGGTTTGTAAATCTTGACTCAAATTAAATGCACACACACACATACCACTGTAAGTCAAGTAAACTGTATTTTTTGCTAGATTTGGCCATCAGTTCACAACTGCTTCGTCTACATAGTTAAACTAGGTCAAAGGGTCCAAGAGGCCAAGGTATGGCCACACGCAGGTAGAAGCTGTCACTTAAGAGTATCTGGGGGCTCACTGGTATGACTGCCTGATTGAACATTATGGATTAGAGTTTAGAAGGGTGCATAACGAGGAGCAGGGATCAGAACCCAAATATGAAGAAGGAATATAGATAAGACTCTTTAGAAATATTTCAGGAAGTACTGGGGTGAGTTTTTTTTGTTTTTTGTTTTTTTGGCTGTATTGGGTCTTTGTTGCTGCGCGCGGGCTTTCTCTAGTGGCGGCGAGCAGGGGCTACTCTTCGTTCCGGTGCGCAGGTTTCTCATTGCGGTGGCTTCTCTTGTTGCGGAGCACGGGCTCTAGGCGCGCGGGCTTCAGTAGTTGTGGCACGCAGGCTCTAGAGCACAGGCTCAGTGGTTGTGGCACACGGGCTTAGCTGCTCTGCGGTATGTGGGATCTTCCCGGACCAGGGCTCGAACCTGTGTCCCCTGCATTGGTAGGTGGATTCCTAACCACTGCGCCACCAGGGAAGCCCTACACTGGCATTTTAAATTAAGCTCATATTCACAGATTCTCTCCAGAGCAAGTCAGGAAGATTTAGTCAAAGCTCAGCTTTGTTTCACTGTTTTTTATTGTCTGTCAGATTATAGAGGCAGACTTTGTGTAACACTGTCAACATCAAAACACCTTTAGACTTTCTCCTTCAAAAAGACAGCACAACAAAGACATGACACAATCATGGCTTATTAAGAATTTCTTAGAAACCCACTGAAAGTACAGGATTGCTGGATGAGTAGATACCAGGCCCAGAGGACTCACCCTGAGGTAGGTGAATCAGAGGGCAGCGGAGCTAGAAATGTTATTGTCCTGGGAAAGCCTTAAATAAAAGACCTCATTAAACTCAGACAGCAGTTTTTGTAAATTCGTAAATTTTTCAAACGCAGCTCAGAATTCGCAGAGATTAAGCAGTGTGAGAGCAAAACAAAGCCTATAAGAGATGCTAACCTTTACTGATCACTTAGTACATCCTGGGTGATTTCATATCAAAATTATTTATATAAGCCAAACATAATGACAAATTCCAACCATTCCTTAACAATGCCCTAAAATAGAAACCCACAGCTTTATACCTAGCAAAGCAAAAGATTCTATTAAGAGTCTCCATCCTGTTGAGTCCCCCTGTGTCTTCCCAGGAGCTCAGCTGTCTTTCTAAAAAGCAAAGCAGAGGCTCTTCACCTCCAGGTCTGTGTCACTTAGGAGCAAATTCAGTCTCATCCATGCATGTAACAGGGCACTGTCCTTCCTTCCCTGTAAAAAAGTACACCAATAATTTTCTTCTAGGTTGATTTCCCTTTTTAGTAGAGGGAGAAGGAAGGTCAGTGTGCATGGTTCCCACCCAACCAAGAAATGCAGTGAAAAGGCAGGGAGTACATTTTACAGGCCAAATGAAGGTGAGGGCAAACAACTATATACGCTGACATGAACACAGAAAATTGACTGCATGCTGTTGTCTGTTTTGAAGAAAATGTGAAGGAAACATAACAAATAAGGATGTTTTTATGTCATTGGTTGTTCGTGTGTATTAAATTTTGACTCTTGGAACCCCTCAGAAATAACCATTTGCTGCCCAACTCAAAGGGGCAGGGGACCTTCAGAGTTTCTTCGTAACTTTCTCTGTGACTCGACTATCCAGCAAATGTGATTGTGATTTGAACGATGATTTCCCAGCCTCATTGTTTCACCTGGCATTTTGCCTTTGTTCTGTCCAGGAAGCAGAATGTGCCTACATCCTGTTTGTCGTTGCCATGTTTTGGCTGACAGAAGCTTTGCCTCTGTCGGTAACAGCTTTGCTGCCTGGCTTAATGTTCCCTATGTTTGGGATCATGACTTCCAAGAAGGTAAGTTCTCCTGAGAATGTTTGACATAATTAGATTCCCTACTTCGTGCTGCTACTTCCAATGAGAAAGTTGTATTTAAAAGGAGCAATAATCCTGTTGATAAGGCTTCCACATAAGTCCTCCAAACTTCCAGCTGTTTCTTGCCTCTAGAATTCTGCATGTGTGTCCACCTTCAGGTGGACAAAAACAAAACACAGACTGCGGCTTCTTGAGTCATATGTGTGTCAGTAGGAGAAATGTGTGTCCAATCTTCCCAGGCTGACATCCATGCCCGGTGCCTACCTCCCAAGAAAAGGGCCAATTCTTTCACGTCCTGCATCAGCTTTTTCTAGTCAACAGAATTTGGTCTCACACAGTGTTGGAAAAGCGATCTTTGTTTCTAATGAAAAAAAAGCTTCCCTGTTTTCTTTTCCAGAAACCTGCCATTTCAGAAGATAGGGCCAAATTAACTTTCACATGTATTTCCATTTTGTTCTTGCTGAGAGTTTATTCATGCTGAGAGGTGTTTCTTACCTTTATACAATCTAAGGGTACCCATCTGAAGAAAATGGATTCAGTTTCCCATTAAAAGCATCAAATGCATTGAAACCAGAATATCTATCTCCATGCAGCTTTCAGCCACCCAGCACACAACTGCCTAAACCACAGCTGAAACATTCTCAGGCAAGAGGTCATGTTCAAGATGCCAGGTCATGCAATTAATCACCTTTGGATTTCTATCTTCTGCCTGGGCCCAGTACTGCTTTCATGAGGCTCATCTGTCCTGTAACGTGGGTGGAGACTTTTGTTTTTTAACTAACCCATAATACCCATGATACAGTTTTCTTCCCCTTTCCGTGGGAGAAGATTTCTACCACAGCCTTGTGATTCAATTTAAGCCAAGCATTTCATAAAGTCAGGTCTCTTGAATATCAGTAC
The DNA here is from genome assembly GCF_002837175.3 of Physeter macrocephalus. Taxonomy (NCBI): domain Eukaryota; kingdom Metazoa; phylum Chordata; class Mammalia; order Artiodactyla; family Physeteridae; genus Physeter; species Physeter macrocephalus. Next base: position 28,116,968 of record NC_041218.1, read on the forward strand.
CATGAGGTATTTTTAAATAAGGTTTCTAAGATTAGATAAGTTTGAAAAATATGTAGTATAGGATATCCCACACTTTGAGAGTGAAAGTATACACCAGTGTTTAAAGGTTTTGAGAAGGCCTACAAGAAAGAAAATTCTAGAATCTTAGAAAACTCTGTTTTTTAAACTTATTTGACCACAGAAACTTTTTTTTTTTTTAAGAAAAATATTATGTACCTTTCAGAGCATTCTTTGGTAAATCCTGCTCCAAGTGGTTGCCCAAGTATCTGTATACTCTACCTCTACTAGTCTCCATTCAAAATACAAAAGAGTGACTGCAGTTTTGGCATAATGGCGGTGATAAAGATATTGGCAAGTCACAGCTTGACTTGAGACTTTCCCAGATCATAGTCATGGCCATTCTGCCATAGGAGCACAAACTAATTAACCCCAGTTTACAGATGGAGAAATTAAGGCATAGAAGGCACTTGCCTGAGGTTGCTCAGCTCTTTAAAAGCTCAGGATATGGGTACCCCCTTTTTTTTTCTATATATTTTTTTCATAGCACTACTGTTTCTGGGTAAGGATGTGGAACTTATTTAAATTTGTATTCAAACACACCTACATTTCTTTCAACAAAATAGAAAGATTATGTAGTTGAAGGTCAAAGTTAAGTGCAGTGAAACCATGTCTTTCTGGTGCAATGTTTTCCCCCCACCAGCGTAAATAATGGGTTTAACTGTAATTTCAGGTGGCATCTGCTTATTTCAAAGATTTTCACCTACTGCTAATTGGAGTCATCTGTTTAGCAACATCAATAGAAAAATGGAATCTGCACAAAAGGATTGCTCTGAAAATGGTGACGATGGTGGGTGTGAACCCAGCATGGTAAGTACTGTGTTTACCGTTCCAGGTTTACATTCCAAACAGACCATTTCTGTGCAGAGCAAATAAACAGATAAGTAATGCAGACAATCATTTGTATGGCAGTGTAATTCATAACTTTTTTTTTCTCTGCAAATATGAAAGTGATATAAAAGGTACTTGAGTTGGAGGAGGAAAAGAAATAAAACTTTCCCACTGCAGGTCTAATTACAGGGAGATTGGAATAAGTGCACACAACTCGTTCACCTTTTATGCACTGTAGGAGTCAAAGCTGAGAGAAGCCTTGAACCTCAAAAGACAAGACTGACAGACATCAGAGTAGATTTCAGTGCTATCTTGTTTATTTGGCTGATTACGCATTCAAGACTTGTTCAAGAGCATCCTTGATCATCAGGGAGGATGTTAAGAACCAAAGACATTGCTGACAAAATACAAATATGTGCAGAAAAATTCCAAGGTGAACATTTCTCTTTTTAAATGAACTGTTCCAAAGTGAAGCAATTAAGAAGGTTCATTTATAGAATGTGAAATCACTCATTAGACTGATTTTCCCCACTAAAATAAATGCTTTTTTTCCATTAAATTAATTGGCTGTTTTGGTTTTAATTCTAGCTCTTGTTAAGAACACAGATGGGAGCTAAAAAAAAAAAAAAAAATTCCAGTGTCATAATCACTTACCTAATGGCATTATGCTTTAAAGCCTTAGGTGGTTCTTCCCTTCTCATCTTTCTTTAAAAAATAGGAAAATTGTATTGAATTATGTTGCATAATTCATTCCAGGGTATAACCACATCTGTGTTTATCATTTATGGAGCAAACTGTTTTGTTAAATAGAAAAAAAATTCAATAACTCAGATCAGACACATTTTTAAAAATATCTGTTACTTAAAAATTTTACGACATGTATGTAATAAGGGTACTTCACTCTTACAATGAAATGGTGTTCCATGCCTCTTAAAGTGCTGTACAAATGTGTCTCTTTTCCTTGGCCACCTGCTCACTGGCCCCAGGGGGTGAGGTCACGCACTGCACAGTGAGGCAAGGGTCCTGTCCATTATACTACTAAGCGGTTTTTCAATTTAAGGCATTTTTACCACCCAGAAGTTTTATCAGTTCCCACCCTTTGTGTATTGAAAGATTTCTTGTTTTGCCAGTGCCTTAAGTTAAAATTGTTTCTATTTTTTTTTATTAAGAATCATTTCTTGTTTAAACAGTTTTCTTAAAAGTTTTCTTTTGTTTTGTTTTACACATAGAAAATATCCACCTTATCTGTAGTTGGAATTTATAGTGTGGAATTTTCTTATAGATCTATTTCAAAAGAGAGTTCAGAGAACTTCATAAATGGCTCTATATGGAAAGATGTGCTTCTGAATGATTTTCTTGGACCTCCTACTCAAAAGAGATCATGATTTTTTCCCAATTGTGATTTTGAAAGCTTACAGACATGGTTTAAGATCCTATAATCTGAGGTATGTTATTTTTTAAGGGAGAAGAATTACTCTATTTGTAAGAGGAGACAATGTAATACATCCAGTCTTGACAACAGGCAGGGATGTCAGATTCAGGAGAGCATGAATAATTGAATCTACAGAAAATTCTGAAACCTCGTTTTAGCTAGTGATTTTACCCATTTCCTCCACCCACCATATAGTGAACCAGAGTAGTTAACAAGTAAAAAGCAGATTTATAAACATTAACCTCCCTCCTTGCCCTTGTGCCTCCTTGGCACATATACTAATAATCAGAGATACGACCCAAACATAAAAGAAAGAATAAGGGATCTTAAATGCAAATGCTGACTTATTACACCTTATCTTACTAGTATTTGAAGATGTGTCATCTGTAAAGGGCATTCAGATATTGGTGTAATAGTATAAGCTGTTACACCATCTACCAACTTGCAGTCTGATTGTAAGTTTTATCATTTTTCCGGTTTCGGAGAGAAGATCCTTATGGTTTTCAGGGAGACAAACCACATAAGAAATCTGCCCTTACGTGTGCCATTTTGATTTCTACCTGGCTATAGCTGTCCTCAGAGTTCCTCATCTGGGAGGAATCTTAACCTTCTATGTTTTGAAAAAATTAATTCACAACTCACAAACAACATCCTTTACAGTTAAGTGATACAGAGCTAGTGAAGCTAGAGAGCACAGTTCATAATAAAGGCCCTCTCATTTCAGGCTGACCTTGGGGTTCATGGGCAGTACTGCCTTCTTATCTATGTGGCTCAGCAACACCTCTACTACTGCCATGGTGATGCCCATCATGGAAGCTGTGGCCCAGCAGATCATCAGTGCTGAAGCAGAGGTGGAGGCTACTCAGATGACTTATATCAGTGGATCAACCAACTATGGACTGGAAACAGATGGTATCACATGTTGATTTGGCCACAGTGGGGTCTAGTCATTTGGGCAATAGAATAAACTCAATAATTCTGGGTTATATCTTGAACTAATTGTCCATACATGCATGATGGGAATTTAACCTTCTTCTTTCTCTATTTTCCAGTATTTATACAAGGGAATTACATTTACCCAAATATTTTACTTTCAATTAATGGTTGAATTTACATTCTCTGGCAAAACGGAAAGAATAAATATGACTTTTCTATCCTTCAGCCAGTCTGTTAGAACTCTCTCTGTCTTTCATGCCTTTATCAGTAGACCTCCAGGTTATTCTTTTATACTGAAATGACTTTCCTGCATAATACTGGGAACCTTTAATTCTTATATTCTATTTGGAAACAACATCACATTTTACCTTGGTTATTTCTGGTCTGATAAACTGCTCTGATGCAGTGAAAAAAAATGCTGGGAGGATATTGGTGTTTATTATGATGACTGTTATGTCAGTACAAGGTGAATTTGTTTACTTTCAGTTTCTAATAATGCTTCCACCTTCACACACACGCATACACACACTGATAACCCTTCATTTACATTATTATTTTTTTCTATTTAATGTTTTGCAGAAAATGTTAATGGACATGAAACAAGTGAGAGAAAAGAGAAAACAAAACCAGTTCCAGGGTAAAGAATATTATTTTGATTAGGATTTTCTAAATTACATTTTAATAAAATTATAAACTGAGTCCATTTGTTTTTCAGATACAGTAATGATGCAGGGAAAATTTCAAGCAAGATCGAGCTGGAAAAGGTACATTAAATTTGATTCTCTCTGAATAATTATACACAAAATTATATTAGATCTGCAGTTAGATATGTATGCATTTTAAAACCTGTTACTTGCTTCCTTGTCTATAAATTACTTTACTTGCTTACATCAAAGCATGTTGTAATGGTTTGATAAGCCTTCATGGATGGACTGAAATCAACATCCTGATAGGAAACATTTTAGGCTCTGAAAATCAGCCTCATTTTCTCCTTTTACCAGGTTCATGGTGATGGCAGTTAGCATACGTAGTTTAAAGAAATATAATGCTAGTCTCAGAATATTGTTTCATTTTCTTATTAAAATCTTGCTGCCTTTTTATTAGGCTCATCCTATTTCTCCCAGGGTATGAACTTAGAGCAACTCCTATTCATGTAATTACAATCCAGTTATCTTTAGGGTCGTCCTTACCACTAAATTCAATACAGAATTCGTGAGGTGCTACTGTCAAACACAGATGGAGGAGTTGTTGTAGCTATTCTGCCTATTAAATGAAGGAAAGAGACTTTTGTAAACTATCCCATAGAATTCATTTCCCCAGAATAAATAAATGTAAAAATACTATACTAGGTTGTATTGGGAGCAATATATCTCGAGACCATTGAAAAATAATCCTGCATAGAAATAGTCCAACGGTAACCATGGCATTAGAAATATGAAAGTGGGGCATATGTTCCTTCCTCGGGCTATAATGCATTAGCATGCAACTCAATAGGAAAAAGAAAACTTTCTTGTTATTTACAGAAATCTTCAAGGGTAGAGCGATTTTTATGTAAAGAGAAAACTAATACAAAGATAAGTTTTAAACCCCTAGCTACAAAGTATATTAAGGGTTTTTAAGATGAGAATTGAATACATATTTATGAAAACATTATCATCTTTAGGGAGAGAAGTAATTCTTTTAAAACATAGAAAATCAACAGTATGCCCGCTGTATTACAGAAGAATGCATTAGAAATAGGCTTTAAAAACTGCTGGATATACTTGCACTCGGTAACTTTCTTGTGGTCATCTTTACAAACCCAGTTTTCTGGCGTGATGCCTAAATTTTGGCTTCCAATGGATTTGACATCCTACACTGTCCTAGGCATTGTAGGAAGGTCTGTTGATGAAAAGACCTACTCCTTACCGTAAGCAGCTCAGAGTCTAATGGGGAAGATGGACTTTAAAAAAATGCGTGACATAAATACCACAGCAAAGGTGCACACAGAGGCCAGATCTCCCAGAAGCTGGAGCAACTAGGTCAATCTAGCAATATTGCCAGAGGGAATGTGAGGTAAAGGAATTTAAGCCTGGAGCAAGATGTCGTGTGCAGTCAGGGAAGTGCAAACTCCATGAGTGCAGGGACTGTGTCCACGTGGTTCAGCATATAATCCCTTAGCACATTCCATTGTAGTTTAAAGAAATATAATGCTAGTCTCAGAATATTGTTTCATTTTCTTATTAAAATCTTGCTGCCTTTTTATTAGGCTCATCCTATTTCTCCCAGGGTATGAACTTAGAGCAACTCCTATTCATGTAATTACAATCCAGTTATCTTTAGGGTCGTCCTTACCACTAAATTCAATACAGAATTCGTGAGGTGCTACTGTCAAACACAGATGGAGGAGTTGTTGTAGCTATTCTGCCTATTAAATGAAGGAAAGAGACTTTTGTAAACTATCCCATAGAATTCATTTCCCCAGAATAAATAAATGTAAAAATACTATACTAGGTTGTATTGGGAGCAATATATCTCGAGACCATTGAAAAATAATCCTGCATAGAAATAGTCCAACGGTAACCATGGCATTAGAAATATGAAAGTGGGGCATATGTTCCTTCCTCGGGCTATAATGCATTAGCATGCAACTCAATAGGAAAAAGAAAACTTTCTTGTTATTTACAGAAATCTTCAAGGGTAGAGCGATTTTTATGTAAAGAGAAAACTAATACAAAGATAAGTTTTAAACCCCTAGCTACAAAGTATATTAAGGGTTTTTAAGATGAGAATTGAATACATATTTATGAAAACATTATCATCTTTAGGGAGAGAAGTAATTCTTTTAAAACATAGAAAATCAACAGTATGCCCGCTGTATTACAGAAGAATGCATTAGAAATAGGCTTTAAAAACTGCTGGATATACTTGCACTCGGTAACTTTCTTGTGGTCATCTTTACAAACCCAGTTTTCTGGCGTGATGCCTAAATTTTGGCTTCCAATGGATTTGACATCCTACACTGTCCTAGGCATTGTAGGAAGGTCTGTTGATGAAAAGACCTACTCCTTACCGTAAGCAGCTCAGAGTCTAATGGGGAAGATGGACTTTAAAAAAATGCGTGACATAAATACCACAGCAAAGGTGCACACAGAGGCCAGATCTCCCAGAAGCTGGAGCAACTAGGTCAATCTAGCAATATTGCCAGAGGGAATGTGAGGTAAAGGAATTTAAGCCTGGAGCAAGATGTCGTGTGCAGTCAGGGAAGTGCAAACTCCATGAGTGCAGGGACTGTGTCCACGTGGTTCAGCATATAATCCCTTAGCACATTCCATTGTTTGACAGAGAGTAGGTGTTCAATAGATATTTATCTTGACTAATTAACGTAGGAGAGAAAAAGGAAGAGGTAACATAATCAGAGAATACGATGAATTCAAAGACCCCAAAATGTCGAGGGCAGGGCTTTTTTTGGGAAACATCTCCAGTGCAGGTGCCAGGAATGAGCTGTGGAAAGTGAAATGTTTGGATAGGTTGGACCAGGTTAAAAATTGCTGTTCATGCCATGAGAGTTTAGTTCATCTTAAGGGAAATAGAGAGCTTTGAAGCCAGGAGGCAGCATGTTAAATTCTGCCCTTCGAGAAGCTTACTGTGGCAACAATGTGAAAGGCAGAGGGTATGGACCTAACTGAATTTTTTGATTAATCTGGCTTTGTGGATGAGAGAGAGAAAAGTATAGAAGATGCCTCTGCTACAGTAAGCTAGGTAAAGGCAGATGGTGATGCCACAGACTGAGATGGGAAACACTGAGGGGAAGTAAGTTTTCAACAGGGAGAAGTAAGGTAATTTGGGTATATTTTAGGCAGTAAAGATTAAGATCCGAGTTTGGAAGAGAAGACCTTTGAACAACGATTCTATGGTCTTTCTAGAACTTTATATATAAAAATTTAGCTTGGTGTAAAAGAAAAATTAAGGGATCACTTTTTGCTCTGTAATAGTGCTACTTATAAGAGATCACATGAAAGTATTTTTTACATACTGTACATTTAAGATATGTTTTGATTTTTAGCAGTTATACATCTCTTCTCAGATATAAACATATTGTATAGTTTGTGCTATAATTATAATAAATTGCACCTGTTCTTTGCTAGATTTAAACTAGATAATTTAAGATTAACTCATTATGTGGAAGAATCTATATCTACTTAATCTAGCTATAAAATGGAAGGAATATTTACATTCATAATGTTTTAGTCTTCTGCTTTTTTCATGAAGTTGGTGGGACATTTTATTGAATTAAAATAAATCCTGTGTGGTTTGGCTTTGAATGTGAACTACGAGTCCAAAAAGATCCAAATATTACTCCTTTTGAGAAGGGATGGTTTAAAATAAATTTCAAAGAAGAGAAAAAAAAATGAAAGGCATAGATTTTTTGGTAATTTGCACCATTTTGCCATGTTTTTACACATCTGAATCACCAACGTGTTGATTTGATATACTCACATATTGCAAAATGATCTCCGCAATAGCTTTATTTAACACCTCCATCACATTACATAATTACCATTCCTTTATTACAGTGTTAACATTTAAGATCTACTCTCTTAGCAACTTCCAGCTATGTATATAGTATTATTAATTATAATAATCATGCTGTACATTAGATGCCCAGAACTTATTCATCCTAAAACTAGCAGCTTGCACCCTTCGACCATCATCTCCCCATTTGCCCACCCCCAGCCCCCGGTAACCACCACTCTACTCTCTGTTTTATGAGTTTGGCTTTTATGGATTCCACATATAAATGGTAACATGCAGTATCTGTCTTTCTCTGTCTGACTTATTTCACTTAGCATAATGCTATTATAATGATAGCCATTCTAACAGGTGTGAGATGATAACTCATTATACTTTTGATCTGCGTTTCCCTGATAATTAGTGGTGTTGAGCACCTTTTCATGTACCTGTTTGAGCATTTGGATGTCTTCTTTGTGAAAATGTCTATTCAGTTCCTCTGCCCATTTTTCAATTGGCTTGTCTGGGGATTTTCGTTTGGTTGTTTGGTTGGATGTTTTTGCTAGTGAGTTGTATGAGTTCTTTCTATACTTTATCAGTCCTAAAATTATTGTTAATAGAACTGCAAAGTTTTGGTAAAGATGATTTTGATAATTTTCCCATTGCTGCTGCTGCAGCAGCTGATGGTGATGATTATATGCTGGTTTTGAAGCTGATGGATATTCAGTGGTTCCTCAGATTCCAGGAACTGATTAAGGAGCACTCCTATCTAAGAGTCATATTCCTAAGCTGCATAATTTAAAAAGAGATGTCTTCCATGACTCACCAAGTTCCCTTTTCATGATAGGCAATGGCCCACCCATTAGCAGAACTCCCTACTCATGCCCAGAATAAAAATGGTGGGTAGGTACTTAGCCCATAAATTCTATATGACTCCAAAAGTAGCTGAAATATTTTTAGAGAAGAAAAGGAACAAGAAGAAAGGAAGACCCCAAAATGACACTGACATACATGAGGGAATAGATTTGTCAGGTTCCAGTGGAGCAATTAGGAGACCAATCATCACTCATATTATTTCCATAAGAAATGAGTTCCAGGTTTCCAAAAATCAATTTTTACATACCAAGAGAAGAATCAAGTTGCTATATTTTTTCCTTCTTTCAAGCACTAGTATTAATCAAAGAGATACCCCAGATTTTTACACTAGCTCAATTTCTAAACCTCCAGACATCTTTTTTTTTTTTTTTTTTTTTTTTGTGGTATGCAGGCCTCCCTCTGT
>NC_041218.1:28126061-28139287 GCF_002837175.3 Physeter macrocephalus
CTGTTGTGGCCTCTCCCGTTGCGGAGCACAGGCTCCAGACGCGCAGGCTCAGCGGCCATGGCTCACGGGCCCAGCCGCTCCGCGGCATGTGGGATCCTCCCAGACCGGGGCGCGAACCCGGTTCCCCTGCATCGGCAGGCGGACGCGCAACCATTGCGCCAGGGAAGCCCCAGACATCTTTGAATGAAAGGAAATGAAAAATCAGTACACTTTTAATGAAAGGCCTAAAATAATTGGTTTCCATTCATCTTATATAATTTCTTGTTCCCCAAAGGGAAAAGTTCAAAGGAAAATTTCCTTGAACAAATTGAATTTTGCTTTTAATTACGTGTTGTTTAGTTTGGGGGTGAAATTCTTATTATTCAAAATCAAATTCTGTAAGAGGGCACTCTTTGATAGTCTCCAAAAATTCTAAGAACCGTATAACAGTAATTAGCATGGGCCATAATGTCAGGGACTAGGGGCATTAGTTCTGCCGAGTAAGGAGATATCAGTTCTAGAATATCTGGCCCCTAGATCAAACGTGGAAAAGGAATTTTAGATTAGATCACGTAGGTGCTACAAACAAAAGTTCTTCTTGATTACTCTTGCCTCCTCTTAGACCGCGTGAAATTCGGCAGCAAAGCCAATTGTTAATGCCTCTCAGACCTCACTTGAGACAACACACGGGTCTCCTTTACTCATCCTGCCAAACCCTGCGGTTTATAAAGAGGTGAGCAGAAAGAGAGAGAGAGAGAGCCTATTACACACCCTTTAGGAATCACAGCAGCATCAAAAAGACAAGAGATAACAAGTGTTGTTGAAGGTGTCGAGAAAAGGGAGCCCCCTGTTCATTGTTGGTGGGAATGTAAACTGGTGCAACCACTATGGAAAGCAGTGTGAAGGTTCCTCAAAATATTAAAAATAGAACCACCATAGGACCCAGCATTCCCCCTACAGGGTACATATTCAAAGGAAATGAAAACAGGATCTTGAAGAGATATCTGCACTCCCATGTTCACTGCAGTAGCCAAGATATGGAAAAAACCTAAGTGAATGAATGGATCAAGAAGATGTGGTACATATATACCATGGAATATTATTTAGCTATGGCAAAAAAGGAAATTCTGCCATTTGCAATGACGTGGATGAAACTTGAGTGCACTATGCTAATAAGCCAGACAGAGAAAGACAAATACTGCATGGCTTCATTTATATATGGAAATCTTTTTTTTTTTTTTTTTTTTTTAAGTAAAACTCATAGAAACAAAGAGTAGAAAAATGGTTGCCAGGGGCTGGGGCAGGGTGGTGGGTAGGTAAATAGGGAGAGGTTGGTAATAGAGTATAAGCATTTGGCTATAAGATAAAGTCAGAGGACTTAATGTAAAAGATGGGGACTAGAGTTGATAATACTGTTGTATGGTTGAGATTGGCTAGGGGACTGATACTTGCATGTCTCACCAAAAAAAGAGAAAAAAAAGAAAAAGGAAAGGAAAGGAAAGGAAAGGAAAGGAAGAAAGGAAGAAAGGAAGAAAGGAAGAAAGGAAGAAAGGAAGAAAGAAAGAAAGAAAGAAAGAGAAAGAAAGAAAGAAAGAAAGAAGGAAAGAAAGAGAGAAAGAGAAAGAAAGAAAAGAAAGAAAGAAAGAAACATGAGGTGATGGATGTGTTGATGGGCTGGATGGGGGTAATCTTTTCATAATGTATATGTGGATCAGATGACTATGATGTACACTTTAAATATCTTACAATTTTATTTGTTAATTTACCTCAATAAAGTTGAAAAGGATCATGGGATATTTAAAGTGTACATCATGGTGATGTGATGAAGTATTCATGGTGAAATGGTTTCCCCCATCTGGTTGATTGGCACATTAATCACCTCACATATTTATCCTTTTTTCTTTTCTTTTCTTTTCTTTTTTTTTTTTTTTTTTTTTTTTTTTTTGGTGAGAACATTTGAGTTCTACTCTCTTGGCAAATTTCAATTGTCGAGTGCAGTGCTGTCAACTCTAGTCACCATGTTTTGCGATGGCTCTTAAGTCCTTACTCATCTTATAGCTGAAAGTTTATACCCTTTACTTGGTCCTTTTTTAACTTGGCAGTTTTCTGTGCCTCTGGGAATACAAGATGAAGTTGAACTTTCAAAAGAAATTATAACTATTCTACTCACTAATCCAATTCATGAGAACTCATTCCATTCAACTGAGAATTTGGAAGCCTCATTATCAATGGTATTAAATCAGAACAAAGGATGATATTTCTGACATATACTGGGGATCTAATATGCCCCACAAAGAGGCTTCACTAAAGTGAAGGTAAATGCCTGGGTATCAGCAAACAGGTCAAACCCGATCCACATGAAATTCTGCCAGGTGTATCTTCCGAAAGAAGAGAGAAGTGGGTGGCAACAGTTTGGTGAGGTAAATTCACTTCTGAGTAAATAATTTATTTTAATATTCATTAAAAAAAGAAAGGAATCATAGCAGCAACCTGTGAACACAACCTCACTCAGATTTTAATATTTATTGTAGTCAAATCTCTAGCTGGGCTCCATTGGTTTACTTAGCTAGGTTTCCACAAAACATTTTGTTATTAAAGAAATAATTGACTATTGATGATACCTTTTCTTCCATATATCTTTCATTTTTGAATCACAAAAATGTGGTTCTTCACATTTTATATTGTTAAAATATTATCTAGCAAATAACATGAGCTTAGCCGTGTTGGAAGCATCTGTACTTTCCTGTAACTGTATGATAAACCTCCCATACCATAAAATTTATTCTAATACTGTACTTTGTTTCCTAAAATCTTCAACAAATTTTTCTTTTCATATTCCAATGATATCTCCTAACAAAGGAATACATTTATTTTGTCCCCAAATTGTTTTTCATATATATTGATTATGAAATATTTTAATATATACATATTTAAAGAATGTAACAAAAATTTTAAAGAATAATAAGATGAATAACATGGTATTTACCAACACCCCAGCTTAAGAAATAGAACATAACAATTTCTAGAAATCTCCATGAGCTCTTCTCTGATTCCATCTCCTTTCTTCACACCATCACATCTATCCCCTTATCAACACAGCCACAGTCCAGAATTTCATGTTAATCATTTTATTATTTTCTTTTCAGTATTACCACTTATATTAGTTACTTCTTCATCTCAACAAAGACCAAAAATAGCAACAGTTTTAATAAGATAGAAATAGGCTGGTATGGTGGCTCCACAATCATGATGACCTTGACTCTTTCTATTCTTGCTCTGCCATCCTCAGCACTTTGATGGCTACCTCGTGGTTCAAAATGGCTGCCTCATCTCCCTCAATCCATTTTCTGTTCCAGCTAGCAGGAAACAGAAAGGAGAAAGCAGAAGGCATATACATATACTTAGCAATTATTCTATTATTCTATTACTCTCCTGGATTCAGAATTATTCATATTTTCTATTTCTCCTTGAGTTTTAGTTATATTTTTCTAGGAATTTATGCATTCCATTTCAAATTTAGTAGCATGTTGTTTATAATATTCACTTATTATCTATTTAATTTCTACAGTATTTTTAGTTATGTATCTTTTAATTCCTAATATTTTTACTTATGCTTTTAAACATTTTTGGAATAATTCTTCCAAAAGTATGTTGATTTTATGTCTTATAAGTCTTATCAAAGAACCAGCTTTTGGCTCTTTTGATCCTATTTCATGTTCTACTTTATTAGTTTCTTCTCTTTATTACTTTGTTCTATTTTATCTTTGCATTTAGTTTCTGTTCATTTACTTTTTTGTTTGTTTGTTTTTTGGTTTTTTTTTGCGGTACGCGGGCCTCTCACTGTTGTGGCCTCTCCCGTTGCAGAGCACAGGCTCCGGACGCGCAGGCTCAGAGGCCATGGCTCACGGGCCCAGCCGCTCCGCGGCATGTGGGATCCTCCCAGCCCGGGGCGCGAACCCGGTTCCCCTGCATCGGCAGGCGGACGCGCAACCACTGCGCCACCAGGGAAGCCCTGTTCATTTACTTTTAAAAGTATACATTAGCATTACTTTTTTTGAGCTTTTCTTCTCTTCCAAAGTAAGAATTTGAGGAGACAAATTTTCTTCCATTTCTTCCACTTTAGCTGTGTTCCATATTTTTTAGTTCTTTGTGTTTTCTGATTTCCATCATGCTAGAGTCTTTGATCCATGAGCTGCTTAGACATGTGTTTTAAATTTTGAAATAAATGAGTCTTTTGTAGCTACTTTTTGTTTTTTTATTTTATTTCTAACATAAATTTACTGTGGTCAGAAACTGGTCTGTATGACATCAGTTCTTCTAAACTTGTTGAGGCAGATTTGTGGACTAGCATGTGGCCAACTGTGATAAATATTTCCTTGTGCTAAAAAAGGATTGCATATTTTCAACTTCTACTGGGTGCAGTATTTTCCAAGTCTATTAGATCAAGTTTTCCAGTTGTGATTTTCAAATTGTCTGTGACCTAACAATTTTTTGTCTGCTTAACCCAGCAATTAATGCAGCTGTTTTGTTAAAATCTCCCTCCATGATGTGGCTATATCTATTTCTCCTGATAGTTCTTTCAATTTTGGTTTCTATATATTTTCAGATTATGTTATTATGTCCCTATCACGTAATAATGTTTAGAATGTTTATATGTTCCTGGTTAATTAACACTTTTACCATTTTGCAGTGTCCCTCTCAATCTATGGTAATGTTTTGGGGTCTTCGAGTTTGTCTGATGATTATGTAATAGCAATGCCAGCTTTCTTTAGGTTAGTGTTTACCTGACATTACTTCTATCCTTTCACTCTCAATAGTTCTATGTCCTTATACTTTGGATGTTTCTCTTATAAAAAGTATATTGTTGGCTTTTGCATTTTTATCCAGGTTAGAAATTTTTGCCTGACAAGTTTGATCCGCTTGAACTTTCTGTGACTTTATAAATTTAGAATAATTTTTAGTGCCAGATTTCAATTTTTTCTAAATATTTATTCTTTCCATCTCTCTTTCCTGCATTCTTTTTTATTTTCTTTTTGTTCTTTATTTTTTATATCATCCTACACACACACACACACACACACACACACACACACACACACTTATACTGACGTCCTATGCTGCTATATTATTTATATATCATTTCAGTCATTTTTACCACTATAAAAAGAACAGGATTTTTTTCTAATAGCATGTACGTTTTGATTTTTTGCTCTTCACTAAGATATTACAAAGGAAGCTTCTAAATACTTAACATTTAGGATATAACATTTTGTAAAATAAATCCTGGATTTGATTTTTGACATTGCTAGAAACATAGAATTTTTATGAAAAGTCCTGTCTTGAGTGCTAAATTTTGAATATCTATTGGTTATACTATTACTATATAAACAAATATCCCAATTCACAATATGCATCATAATTCTTTATTAACTACAGTGGATACAAATCCTATTTCAAGGAGTCTTATTGATAACTTCAAATTTGTTACCAGCTCTTCTGAGTTGTTCAGGTTATTGCTAATTAGATCTTCATGAAGAATTCATATCACCAGTAGGAGAAGGATATACTCTTATATTTTCTTGTATTATCTTCATTCTAGGTGTTTTTTTTTTACATAAGTCATTTCCTGTAGAAATCATTTACAGCCATAAGCACATTATGGGAGGGCTAGTTTAATTAAAACTAGAAGGGATAATTTGTTATCCACTTACCAAGCCCATATAAACTCAATATGCCGAGAGTGAACGAAGTGGGCAGGGCCCTATTGTCAGTCCCTCTGTGCACATGGAGCTTTCCTCTCCTCTCCCTTTACCTCCATCATCCACCAATGGATGGGCCATGAAGGCACTAAGGTCAATCTGTGCGATAATTATTAGTCAAGAATCATTTATTTCTTGGGGATTTTTTAATATAAAAGGAGAAATATTGCGTCTTCCAATAAGATGGCAGATTGTATAGGTCCATTTACCTTCACTCTATCCCAAATCTCCATTAAAACAAGAATAGGGGCTTCCCTGGTGGCGCAGTGGTTGCGCGTCCGCCTGCCGATGCAGGGGAACCGGGTTCGCGCCCCGGTCTGGGAGGATCCCACATGCCGCGGAGCTGCTGGGCCCGTGAGCCATGGCCGCTGAGCCTGCGCGTCCGGAACCTGTGCTCCGCAACGGGAAAGGCCGCAACAGAGGGAGGCCCGCATACCACAAAAAAAAAAAAAAAAAAAAAACAAGAATAGACTTTTAAGTCATAAGTCACAATTATAAAAATATCAAGAGAGGAGATGACAGCAAAATCATTTTGGAAGATGGAAAGTTAAAGAACGGGTGGAAAATGCCTCAGTTATCCCATGAAAGTGGAATTCTAAGTCAACAGTGAGTTACAAAAGTAAGCAATCTCAAGTCCATTCTCTAGTAGGTCTGCGTCTTTATTCCTGTTCTGCCCCTAGCTTCTTCATGACCTTTTTTTTTTTTTAGACTCCATATATATGTGTTAGCATACAGTATTTGTTTTTCTCTTTCTGACTTACTTCACTCTATATGACAGACTCTAGGTCCATCCACCTCACTAAAATAACTCAATTTCGTTTCTTTTTATGGCTGAGTAATATTCCATTGTATATATGTACCACATCTTCTTTATCGGGCTGGGGGACAATCTAATTTACCTAGCAGCAGCCCTCAAAGTTTTTTAAAATGTTGAAAAGTCAGGGTAAGTAAAGAAATTTTATGAAACAGTTAAATCCACAAATTTCTTCCCAACCTCTACATGGATGCAGCTGCCCCTCCTCCACCAAATGGAAGTGTAATCTTTTGACACGGTAAAGTAGACGGGAAGGAGTTCAGGGTCAGGAACAGATTTCACAATGCAAACAGGGACACTGAGTGACAGTTAATATGCTGAATGGTGAGAACCCCACCTTCCACCCCACTGTCCCCAATAGCCAGGCCTATTCCCTCCAGGTGACAGTAGGCAAGGGACCAGGAGGTTTTTCTTTGGGGAATGCAATGAGCACAAGAGAAAAGATGAAAATATATAGCATTGGGTTTTCTCAAAAAAAGCTCCAGTCAGATGATACTATATATGTGCCCACAGCCAACAACAAATCCCAAAGCACATGTACAGGACTTCCAACCAGCTTTTCACTGCCTTAAATATGAGCAAACCACCAGAGTTCCTGGATATCTGAAGACAGCCTCAGGCATGAAAGAGAGAGACCCAAACAAACAAAAAGGAGACCAAAACTTGCAGGAAACAGAGGCTGTGCAAGAAGTTGAAAACACAAGACAAGAAACTATCATTAATATATTCAGAGAGGTGAACAAAGAAATTGCATTCATGAAATATGAATGACATTCTATAAAAGAGGAACGAAAAGCAAAACATAAATATATAAATAAAATAGACAATATATAAAATACAAAATATCAATATAATGTAAAGATATAAACCATAAGTGGAAATTTTAGTATAAAAGAAACAAGATTAGAAAATAATAGGAGTTTCAGAAAAAGAATAGAGAAAACTGAGATTACATCAAAACTCAAGAAAACTTCCATAAAAGAAGAAAATAATTTTTATGACATAAAGTCCCACTGCGTGCCAGCAAAATTGACGAAACAGATGCACATAGGGAAGGACACTGAGAGGTCGGAACACGGTGAATGAAGAGAGACCCTAAAAGTTTTCAGAAAGGGGGAAAAACAGATTCCTTAAGATAAAAAAATGAATGGCCGAAGACTTCCTTATAGCAACACTGGGAACTCCCAGAGGCAATAAGGGGGAAATGGCTTCAAAATTCTGAGTAACATTGTTTCCAATCTAGAAATCAATACCCAAACTACCAATGAAGGGAGAGGGTAGACTTAAGTCTAGATAGATCTTTGCAGGTCTTAGAGGAAGAAAATGACTAGATGGAGGACAAGCAGAAAAGCCCTGGAAGAGATGTCTCTAAGACAATGGAATTGGTAGAATATTTGATGTAGATTAGGTGTCCTGTCACTTGATTGTTCGAAGGGAAGATTTAAACAACCAGGGAATATTTGGGGCTGATTTAGTGGTATCCACTTAGAAAGCTAAGCAAGTAAGCGGGGGACACAAAACAGGAAAAGTAATATAAATCCCATTGCTCAGCTGTTAATAGATATCTAGACAACATTCTGAACATTGAACTCTGCTCTAAGCAAAATTATGATATAGCCATAATGGGAGAACGATGGAGACATGAAAAGTATAAGCGTGTTCAGTGGAGGATGCTGTGAAAGACAGCTAAATTCTCATCATCTAACATAGTGGAATTTTAACTGTAATGCCTTCAACTGAGAAATCAAGAGATGGTATCATATGAATACTGTTAAAGTAAGTGCAAATAAATGTCCAAAAAGAGCTGGAAGATTTTAAACTGGCTGTCTTTGGCAAGCAGAAAATGGTTAGCAGGAACTAATATTTTGTGCAATCTGCCTTGCATAAATATAGAAATATAAATAGAACCCCTAATGTTTTTATACCACACTCACCCAAATGAATTATTTTGTACAGTGCAGTGGAGACCACTGGTTTAGTTCATGGTGATTCTTGTACGCATTATTAGCACCCGGGGTTGGTGCTAATCACTGGAGTCTGCAATCACTACCACCAGGTGGCAATAGTGAGTTATATCTGGACCTGCAGGATTTCTGTGCAGAAATGTCCCTTGAGTACCACCCGGTTATCTTAGGATTCTGAGTTTGGTCATGTCCTGGACAAAATGTTTTCAGTCACTTGAAAGAAGTTGTGAGACATACTCACAGGGTCTTAGATGTCATATATTTGTGGGAAATACGAATGTATGATGACAAATGGGATTGAATAAAAACACGCTAAGCAACATGAAATGTAATTAAATGTAAAGTTTTAGATGTAGGTTAAAAAACTCACATAAATAAAAAGTGTTCTGGAAGGCAAGATGACACAAGGGAAATTACTGAGAGGGAACTCAGATACACAGAAATGTGCTTCAATTCTGCTGTGACCATTATGTCACACTGAGATTTATTTTGCTCTTCTGAAAATTTAGGTCTGTGTACCAGATTATCTCTAAATACCTATCTGTTCTAATAGTCTATGATTCTTTTATATATTAAAAAACTTTTTTATGATTGTGGAAGATACAAAAAGTATCAAGAAGGTAGCAGGTACTCTCATATCTTGATATATTTCATTTCACTCTTATTTCTAGGCACATATGTGTATGTAGATTTTTTTTTATTGTTTAAAAAATTACATCGTTCTATACATTTAATTTCACATAAGTCTCTCATCATGAAACTAAAACAAGTACTTTCCCATTCACAGTATAGCCACGGCAATGCCCTTTGATCACCAGCACAAGAGGTTTTCTCTGGCCACTTCATCCCTGACTGTCTCCAGCCTCACCCCTCTAGACACTTTGCTTCTCCCTTCTTCACTTTGGATTTATTTTTTCTCTCCTGAACTCCTAGGAGAAAATACACGCCCCCCCCCCCCAGTTCCTCTTCATGGAAAAATGTAATGATTAGTCTGATAATCTGCAAACATGTGCTCTCAGGGTCTGAATCTTACTTTCTACCAGTTCCTCTTCTATTCATGGAAAAATGTAATGATTAGTCTGATAATCTGCAAACATGTGCTCTCAGGGTCTGAATCTTACTTTCTACCCTGAGTGACTTATTCCAACACCCTCTCAGATAAGGGTCAAACACTTGGTCTCAGGTTGAAACTACTGTCTTGAGCAGAAGATTAATCTGCTAAGGACTCCCCCCCACTCCTTTTTATAGTTTCTGTGCCAATCGTTGGCTTAATTAGTGGCTCATCTCAGGCTTCCTTAAGAGCTGTATTTTCCTGCCCATTGCCCTCTACTACTATCCCTCTGGTCCTCAACTTTTACCCCTTACTGCAGTATCATCTCTTCAAACTAGTTCAGTCCAGCAATCAAATGCCCTAAGTAAAAATAACAGTAGAGCTGACTGCATGGGATTCATGTTTACTGGCTAGATAACGCAAGTGGTGCACCCCATGCCACCTCCCAAAGACCTCCGCTTAACCCTTCATGCGTTTTATGATATATTACCATTACCATTTACTGCAGGACTTGAATTTAACTTGAATTTGTAATGCTTTCCTAAATTGTCCACGATATTTGCAGAAACATCACCTTTTGTGCTGTAGCATTCATATGTATGTTTTAAAGTCTTTATATAGGAAAAAAGTATGAGAAGTCCGTAAGGTCTAAAGTATGCAAATATGTCAATATTTTTCTATTTTGATTTTTTAATTTTATATCTGCCAGTGCAGTTTTATCATTATTTTATATATATGACTGCATATATACATATATGAAGTCCAATTTTTTATGAAACCCAATTTTTTCTTTGTATTTTTGAAAGTTTAATGTGATGAGAAATTACATGCACATTACATCTTAAAGTTTCCATTTCTTATCAATTTAATAATATCCAAATTATATATCACTTTCTGATTTGTTTGAAGTCTTTCCTTTAGTAAAATAGCTAATAGTTAAGCCCTAAATTTCAACTGTCATTTTGTATCACTGATAAGAATTTTTAAAGTTATTTTACTCTTTTATTTACATATCCTTTATTTTTCAAATTTTCAATGGAAAGTTTTATCATGTGGAAAATACAAATCATTCCCATATAGGAAATATAAGGCAAAAGGAGACATTTGTAAATTAATTTATTTGGGGTGAAAGGTAGATACCTTTGGGGGCTAACCTTTAAGTTAATTAGAAAGTAAAAGGCAAATTACAATCCAATGTCCTGACCCTGCCATGCTAAATGCCATTCCCACATCCATGATGGCTTTTAGTGAGCAGACATTTTTTCCTATCATGATTTCTCAAAAGGATCTTTCAGTGCCAATGTCACACACAGCATGCTTATCTGTATGAAACGGGGCAGTTCTTCTGTTTGCATATTTCTTAAATTCATCCAGTTCTTTTTTTTAAAAGCTCAGTGTGCAAGACAGGTCTGAAATAGGCAGGAATTGGAGACCCATAAAGAGGTGATTGCAGTAACTCAAATCAGAGATAACGATGACTTAGACCAAACGTGATAGTGGAGATGGAAAAAACCCAACAGACTCCAGATGTATTTAAGAAGATACAATTGACAGGATTTGGTGGGATGAGGAAAAGAATGATTTCAAGGAGGATGAGAAATATTGTGTAGTGGCTGAGGGTATAGGCCCTCCATGGTCTCAAAATTCAAGTCTACAATTTCCAGGCTCTATAACCTTGGGAAGCCATTTAACCTCTCTGTGCTTCATGTCTTCATGTGTAAAGTGGGATACTAGCAGTACTACCCTCATTGCGTTGTAAGAAAAATGTGAATTAAATCATTTATTTTTAACTTGAAGCAGTGCTTTTGCATACTAGGCACACTCTAAGTGTTTGTAATCGTGGTGATGGTAATGCTATTATCTTATATAGATGATCCTGAAGAAGAACAGGGTTTGAGGAAGGAAATAATGAGTTCGGTTTTGAACATTTGGGGATTGGAGTTTTACTTAAGACATTCAAATTATGTCGAACAGACAACTGGATTGATAGGTCTAAAAGGAGAAGTCTGGCTGAAAACAAGCTTGGTGGTCTGGTTTTATCTTTCATTAAAACAATGAAAACATATCAGATTTCCTAAGGAGAAATATTACTATGAGAAGAGACAAGTACTTATGACAGAGTTTCAAGAAGTTCGTTTTAAGGAAGGATCAAGGAAAATGAACTGGCAAGGGAGACAGAGGAACAGGCAGAAATGTAGAAGAAAACCCAGAGGACTGAGGTATCACAGAGCCCAAAGAAGAGTTCTCCAGCAGGAAGGAGTGATCAACTCTCTTAGGTGCTGCTGAGAGGTCTACAAACCTGACACTGATCAATATCTATTGGGTTTAGTAATATGGAGGTTATCAATAATCATAGCAAGTACGTATTGGTGGATTGAAGAAACAGAAGCCAGATTGGAGAGGTTAAAGCAATGGAGTCAGTGAATGCAGACAACTCTTTTGAGTAGTTTGGCTGTTAAAATGGATGTGCTGTGGGCAGTAGTTTCATTGAGAGGGGGGTTAAGAAGGCCTTCTGTTTTTCTTTTGGAAAGATGACTTGAAAATGATTAAACTTTGGTGGGAAAATTCTAGTGAAGTCTATTGTATAAGGTTTCTGAGAAGGCCTGAGAGATTGGGGTTCAGAAACAAGTTGGAGGAGAGAGATTTGTATGTAGAATACGGAAGGAAAGGCAGATGCAAGTATGTTTCTACCTTTGACAGTGAGACTTCTACCAGCTTCTATTTTCTGTGTGGAATAGGAGGCAGAGCTACCCGTGAAGAGAGGAGGGAGCATTATGAGGGAGGTGAAAAGAGAAGTGGGAAGGTTTTAAGTTTTCTTGTGGAGACAGGTAGAATCATTTGGTGAGAGAAACACAGCAGGGTAGAGGTGCAGCAGTAACAAAGCAGTTGAAGGTTGTGACCATGAATGTTGGGAGCCTGATCTCCTCTACTGTGTTGTAATTTTCTTTTTCTTTTTTTTAAATCAATTTATTTAATTTATTTATTTATTTTTGGCTGCGTTGGGTCTTCGTTGCTGCACGTGGGCTTTCTCTAGTTTCGGCGAGCGGGGGCTACTCTTCGTTGTGGTGCGCGAGTTTCTCATGCAGTGGTTTCTCTTGTTGCAGAGCATGGGCTCTAGAGCGCAGGCTCAGTAGCTGTGGTGCACGGGCTTAGTTGCTCTGCGGCATGTGGGATCTTCCCGGACCAGGACTCGAACCCGTGTTCCCTGCATTGGCAGGCGGATTCTTAACCACTGCGCCACCAGGGAAACCCTACTCTAATTTTCACCAACAGAACTTGGCTGCTCAGGGGCATACGTGACACAGAGAAAGTAAATTGTTGGGTTCATCCAAAGTTAAAATTTTGCTAAAGAACTATCATTCTAAAGAGAGACAAGAGAGTTTAGGGTTTTGCTGAGAAGGTTTTTATTGATGGTGGTGATGGCTTCATGGGTGTATAATTATCCTCAAACTCATCAAGTTGTATATATTAAATACATACAACATTTTACATATCAATCATACCTCCATAAAGTGGCTTTAAAAATAAATGCTTTTGACCACCTAGAGGAGTGGGATAGGGAGGGTGGGAGGGAGGGAGATGCAAGAGGGAGGAGATATGGGGATATATGTATATGTATAACTGATTCACCTTGTTATAAAGCAGAAACTAACACACCA